>NC_057944.1:34606210-34673710 GCF_018555375.3 Anguilla rostrata | reverse complement strand
CAGAACACAATCAAAGAAAGAGACAGTACTGTAACAGGCCACTGGATATGTCAACATAATACAGAAACACTCAAAGTTGCGCAAAAAATAAGACCCAACCAAGCACCAGGGAACAGTTCTTCATGTAATTTTTTTGCCCTAGTTTGTGCGGAGAATGTTCTTCTGCACCTGCAGTAACTCCTCTTCATCCTCCTCTTCCTCAAGTGGCTGCAGAACTGCAAGGCGAGCTTCCCCCCTGGGCCCGGAGACACGGTGGTCACCAGCCAGCCGGGAGACGTGGAGGACAAGGTAGGGAAGGCCACCTGCTCACCGCCGCACCTACCGTACCGCACACACCTGAAAAACACCTTACTGCTGGTGTCACATCTAAACATGTTCCGCTGTGACTGAGGTAGTGAAGATTATCTAGGAGATCGTACTGGAGGACTGTACTGCTCGTGAAAATGGGTTTTTGCTCACTGCATGCTTAATCTGCTCAAAGTGCTGTGTTTACAGCACCGTTGGTATGCAATGATAATCTGTAGCCTGCCAGCATATGATCAGGACAGTATCAAGAACATTAACCCAGATTACTGGTGTAAACATGAATTACTGTTATGGTATGCAATAGATTAATATTAGTATTTCTGTCTGCTCTAAAATCTGTGTAAAGTGATTTTATTTTTCTCTGAAAACCAATGAAAATGCTTCTCACTTGTCTTCCAGCAAGCACAAACCTCTGATATGTGAAATAATAATGGTCATGTAACGGAATATTATCTCAGATTACTTCAGATCGCGTTTCTATTGATCTTTCACATTTCTCCCCGTTGATCACTCTCCGGTAGCTCTGTGAGTGAAAGTCTTTCATTTCTCTCTGTGCCGCTGAATCCCGGCTTACAGCTTGAGCCCATCGCACCGACTCCATCACTGCACCCCCGAGCCCTGACTCTTTGCAATGTGACGTTTGAACTCTGCTGGGCTAAGGATCCTCCACAAAATGAAAAATAGCGACGATGCAATGATTATTATTATTATTACAATTATGAATGATGATGCTAGTAATAATAATAATAATAATAATATACAGATGGTCATTGGGCACCCTACCCCTGCTCAGTCACGTGCCGTGTTAATCTGACTAGTGTTAGCTGAGCCACTCTCCCAGCAGAGTACCTGCATCTGTAAAAAGGCGAAGCACAGCCACCTTCCTGCTTGGCTTGAGAAGGACTCACGCGAGGGTTCCAGGCTTTCTGTGGGTTTTTGAAACTGCAGCTGCCTCTTCCTCTCTCCTTTTCCTCTTCCTCCTCCCCATCTCCCTCGCTCTCGGTCTCTCTCCTTGCATGTACTGGTAAAATTAAATTATTTTATGACCACTGCAAAGACTTTCCGCCCTTCCAAATGTGACCGCTGCAGTTTGCATGCTTTTTCTCATTGATTTTATTCTATATTTCCTTCCTCTTACCACTTTCTTGCCCTGTAACATGCTTGCTGCGTAGCAAATGGAATCTCTGGCAGTAAGTTAAATGCAACTCATTTTTTATTTTGTCTTTCTCTCACTCTCTGTCTCTTTTTCTGCCTCTGTTTCTCTGTTTCTCACTGTCTTGCTCTCTCTCTCCTGTCAGTCACCTTGTCACTACGCAGAAATATTTTTTCCTGTTCTTAGACGAGATGACTGTGTTCAGCTATCGTAAATTAGCATTTTATTTCCTCTGATTCGCTTTGCGGCTCCGGGGAGACTCACAGCATATTGTAGTGCCTAATTATGCCAGTCGCTGAGGCACAGAAGTACTGCTTCTCAGATGAAACAGACACAGTCACAGCAGGAATACTCCTCATGGCTTTTCAGCAACAATTGCGAAAAAAAAGCTAATAAAATAAATGGAGACTGATTCCAGGACCCTCAGATCTAGTTGTGTTATGTGATGATACTCCTGCACTTCCTGTGGTGGGACTGAAGGCCTTGAAGACGAGGCTTGTTTTTAAACCTTAGTGATACATTTTTTTTTACTGGCTTAATATCAGTAGAAATTACTTGTCAGAAATTTTGATCGTTGTATTTTATTTTTCTACATGTTTTAAATGTAGTTAAAAGTACAATGGGAACTGACAGCTGACAAAGGAATTATTAGCAATTGAGCTGTACATTTTTCTTCTGTTTCCTTAAAGAAAACATTGTGGGATTATGAAATGCATCAGAAATTCGCTATACATTTTGCTGAGAAATGTGACATACTGAAACTTGTTGCATATAATGAGAAGATGGCCGTATTTAAAGTGCTGATTTACACAGTGGGAGTTTGCTGACTGCATTTTTTCATCTGTCCAGCAACTGGAGTTGTGTCAAAGACTCTACAAGCTCCACTTTCAGCTGCTGCTGCTTTTTCAATCCTACTGTAAGCTGATTGGCCAGGTTCATGCAATCAGCTCTGTTCCAGAGGTAAGTGACACCCTGGTGCCCTGACCTCTCTCTCTCTCTCTCTCTCTCTCTCTCTCTCTCTCTCTCTCTCTCCTCTCTCTCTCTCTCTCTCTCTGTCTCTCTCTCTCTCTCTCGCTCTCTCTCTCTCTCTCTCTCTCACTCTCTCTCTCTCTCTCTCTGCCTCTCTCTCTCTCTCTCTCTCTCAGTCAATCTGTCAGTCTCACAATTCAGTTCAGTTCAAATCAGACTTATTGGAATGACAATGAACAGGATTGTGTTACAAAAGCATTTTAAAAAATGAATGACAAGACCGCTACTCTAAATATTTTTTGCCTGTATATAAATATCCCTCTAACCCGGTGTAATATTTTGTTTAAGATTTTTTGGTAACTGACCTTGAAAAAAAAAATCAAATTGGCTTATTTGTTATGCTGTAGGCCACTGGCAACATAGCACAGCTTATGTTTTCAACCTGATGTTGCTGCGGCAACTCTCACTGGTTGACCGTAGCTTGGTGATCTACCCCTGTGTCACTCCTCTCTCTCACTCGCTCCCTGTGCCCCCCCCCCCCCCCCCCCCCTGCAGCTGGTGAACATGTCCCAGGAGCTGAGCGACCTGAAGTCCAGTCTCAAGGCAGCGGCGCGGTCTGTGGCCGCCCAGGACGGCCCCTCCTCCTCCTCCGAACCCACCTTCAGCTCCTCCGAGGCGGCCGTGCAGGCCATCCTGGAGGGCCTGAAGAACAGCGAGTTCACCACCGCCATCCGCTACATCCGCGAGTGCAGGTCAGGCCCTGACGCTGATCCATTCTTCTGTCTCGATGGCTCTTTTCTGCAGCTTCTGCAGCTGTATGTATGTATAGTACTGCATACATACAGTACTATACATACATACATAGACACATGCGTACATACATACATAAAAACATACATGCATGCATACATACTCTACATATATACATGGATACATAAATACGTACATACATACATGCATAATATTCATGAAGAAATCTCTGTTGAATGACTGAGCGGGGACACAAACTACCTCTTTTTCATACAGTTTGGCGTCCTCACAAATGTGTCCATTCATTTAGTATGCATTTACACGGTAAATTGGGTAGCCATGAGGGATCGAATGAAATTCCTGACCCTGCAGTTCCCTCCTGGTGCTTTGCAGGAGCGTCTGGCCCAATGACATCTTCGGCAGCGGTTCTGAAGACGAGGTCCAGACGTTGCTGAACATCTACTTCCGGCACCAGACCCTGGGGCAGACGGGCACGTTCGCGCTGGTGGGCTCCAAGCAGGACCTGTCCGAGATCTGCGTCAAGCTGACGGAGCTCAACGGAGAGGTCAAGGACATGATTCGCCGGGCTCAGGGCTACCGGGTCATCAGAACCTTCCTCCCGGACTCCAACACGTCCGGCTCTAGCCTCTGACAGGGGTGGGGCGCCTGGACCGAGCCCCTGCTCCTGCCCCGGTGTGCTGCTGCTACCCCTACGGAGGCCCCCAAAAGTTCTCCTCCCGCTTGGGGAAAGTGGGGCGTGCTGTCCTGACGCTGCTCGGCTTGGGGTGGGGGGGGGGAGGGTACCCCTGAACACGTGAGGATTTTCAGGTGTTCAGGTGTCCATGCAGCACCCTGAGAGCCGGCGTGGTGACGCGAGACCGCTTCCCCCACGTTACGAAAGAGCGCCCGCCCGCCTTTATTGCACTAACGACATCACGGAGCGGCAGCCACTCGCCACCGAGCTCACGAACTTCCACACCCGACAAAAAGGACGTACCAAAGTGACATTAACTTATTCTTCTTCTGCAGATGTTTTGCTATTTTAAATGTTTTGGGGAAAACGTGCAATGCTTCACTCAAGTGAAAGACTTTTACTGTATCATTGAAAGAATGTTTTTTTTTGAATTTTTAGTGCTTTTGGCTACTTGAAGTCTGAAGAATGGTGTAACAGGCGACATGATGCTGAATATTATTTTTTTTCATTGCTTGGTTGAAAGCTGAGAGCCTGTATATTTGTGAACCAAACTGTAATCAGACTACCATCCACTGAACACTGTAACGCAAGATTCATGCGTACACGCTAAACTACTTATATTGAACTAAACTACAATATTTCAAAGCTACTGTCTCAAAGAACTGGATACCATCACTGGTCATCTGTCACTTAAGAGATTGGTCCTGATAATTTTTACTTGTGTTTGCTTTCTACTGTGTAGGTATTTGCTTCTAGAGTTGTTATTTATATTATAAAGAAAGCAACATGCATTGAACTTAGTAGTTTTATAGGATGAAAAGACATTTATGTTCTCTTTTAAAACTGCCAAGCATGCATATTTTATGTACGATGAAATGTATTAGAAGTATTTATGAACATAAGAAATTCATATTTTAACTGAAAGATACATTTGTATATAGTGCAAAGGGAGCTTTGCTCATGCTGATAAGATTTTATTTTTTAATTTGCTGTCAGAAACAGAGATTGTGTGCATTTAAAGAAGGTATGTTGCACACGTTTTAAAGCTTCCATAAGGAGTATCAATGTAGGTTTTTTCACCGTGTAAATACTTTTACCGCTTTTGTGAAGTAATTTTGGTTTGTGTTCTGTACACTTATGTAACGAAATAAAAAAATACAAATGCTGGTATATTAAATGTGTCTCATTTACTGCAACCAAAGAAGATACAGAGAATTACACTCATTTGTGGAATGCTATCAAATCTTACCTCATGTAATTTCATTTGCAGTTCTATACCTCACCTATACTAGTGATATAAGCCTGGCTGATAGTATGCACGATAGATTTTAGGTGTATTTCATTGCACAAATGACAAGTATAAATCTTTCTGTTCATTTACTTTATGTACAATAATTAGAACATTGCTTTATTTAGCCAAATAGAAGCTAAATATGGCCTTATTTGAGTAAGGCCCCTTATAAGCACTCAGATTTCCTATTATATATTAGACCCTGAAAGTGAAGGAATTTTTTGAATACTTTTAAATGCTTTATTGGAGAGCGAGAGGGCTCAATTGGAGAAAAATGTTTTATTTGAAGTTGCAATTCGGCTATTCGGTTGCAATTCGGCTTTTAATTGTTCACAACCAATTAAAAATTTAGTTTGCGTTCATTTTCTAAGGAATTTATTTCATTTTCTCAGCTGACCTGGATCAAAAGAGATCGTCCTAGTCACACTATTGGCGACACTCATTCGTATAGTTCACTGCCGCTTTAGTAGACTAATAATTTTACAGTATCATGAAATTAAATCTGCACATCAAGGAAAACCCACAGCCGGTTAACCTCTGGTGAACCTCCAGGGTAGTGGAGCGCGCACCGTCTATTCCTCGCGCATTCTCGTGCACGGACTTCCTTGTCCCGCCCACTATGACTCAAGCATCTCCTGATTGGCTTAAAAATATCCCTTTTCCGTCAGTGTTCCAATGTGAGGTGGCGCGGCGGGAGTTGCAAAATAGTGCGAATCTGAAGAGTCTGCAGTAGTAATACATTACGATGTTTTTCTTCATATAAATGTCAAAACGTGGATTTCAGCCATGAAACCGATTCCAGGACGCTATGAAAAGGTATTTGTCATGAGCTTGAGTAAAGTTTGGTACCACATCATTTGATGTGTGAAGCTATGTGAACTAGCTAACGTATATCGAAGCTATCAACCACCCAAAAGGTAAATGTCGTTGAGGTCGCGATAGCTGACATTATCCGTTACTGTTGTAAACTAAGTAACAGTAACTACTGTATTTTATATTTTATTTGCCGCAAGCTCTATCTATGGCGAACTGCGGAACTGTAGAATAACGTCAGCAAGCAACATTTTCATAAGCAACGTTAATGCGTCAGCTAACTAACTGGCTAACGTCATCTTGAAAAGAAGTTTACGGCAGATAATCTAGTTTGGATAGCTATGTTATGTAGAGTACATTTCTTTTCATGTTTAGCTAGCAATGCAGGTTTCAGGTTTTGTGAAGACTGTCAAATGCATATATTATTCAGTAGCCAGAAAAGTTGTCTTGCTGGCGCTCTATTCCAAATATAAATACTGATGTACTTAACTGTTCATCTATCTAAATAAATCCAGGCTAAGGATCTGAGAACATGACAGGCTTTTCTCAAAGATTATTGGATCCAGGTACACGTGTGAATATGTTCGAAGTCTTCAAGCATCACATCGTTCAAGGTGAGATATTCTCAGTAAACTGATTTGTAGCCTGTCCAGTTGTAGCAGCAGTGGTATCCAGTTTCTCTGTTATATACGTGTTGGCTAGCTTCAAGCTGTGACCCCCCCCCCTTAATATGTGGGGGAAAAGAGCCAGTTACAGTATATATCTATTACCATATTTAATTGAATTTGGACCACAGTTTTATGTTATTAATTTGCTTGGCTGACACTTACAGAATTCCATTTTAATTCTACAGCTTTGTTACTGGTTCCCTCCCTGAAGAGCTACATCACATGATTGTTGTGGTGGATGTGATTTGGTAATAAAACTGACAGTGTTGTCATTTGCTTGCTTTTCACCAACTCTCTCAAAGAGCTGGGGCCACTTTGTCCCAACTGGTTTGAGGAGCTGACCGTCAGCGCCGCTAGAGATGGAGCCTCTGCCCGGGATCCAGAGGTGCCCGGGGGGGCTCGTGTGCAGGAGGCCTCCCTCGGAACACCGCTGCGAAAACCGGCCGCGGACAGCCAGATCTTCTCCACTCCCAAGATCTTCAAGAGCCGGACGGCTCAGTCACCTGAACTCCTAACCACGGACGAGGAGCTCTTCTCTCCTGATAGAGGTAGTCGGGTGCTCAGTTAAACTGCAGGTTGTCAAACTCTGGTCCTCAAGGGGCACAGTTTCTTTCTGTAAGCTGCCAGTTAAGGCATTGAGAACAAGGTGTGTGGACTCTTTAGCCAATCAGTGACTCAAATCAGTGGTGTCCTATCTTATTGGAATATGGCCGGTGTAGGTTTTTGTTCTGGCCCAGCACTTAGACACCAGATTTTACTTGTCAAGCTCTTCATTGAAGACCAGAATTAGATAATTAGTTGGAACAGGTCCGTAGTGCTGGGCTAAAACAAAAACCTGCACCCACACCGGCCCTTTTTGGATAAGATTGGACACCCCTGGCTTAATCACTCCTGCTGAAACGCACTGAAGACCAGCAGACACTAGGGGCCTCCTGGACTGGAGTTTGACGACCCTGAGTTAACAGGTCATCTCTTTTGCTACACAGTTATTGCAACTGTTTGCCTTAACGGAGTAGTAGACTTTCTGGGATTAATGATATTGTATCAATTTCTTGTTGGCCCAGAAAGTCCAATAAAGGATATTTTAGATCAGTGGTAACCAACTCAGTTCCTGGAGATCTACCGTCCTGTAGGTTATCATTTCAACCCTAATTCTGAATCACCTGATTCCACTAATTTGCAGCATAACGAGATCTCTAGCTGAATGAGGTGTGATTTGTTAGGGTTGGAGTAAAAACCTGCAGGATGGTAGCTGTCTAGGAACAGGGTTGGTTACCTCTGTTGTAGATACTTGCAGACTTATCTGACAGCCAGATGGCTTTAAATGTACATTTAGACAATTATCTGTAGCTAGACTACAAAGTTTAATTTGCTCATACAGATTTTTTTCTAAAATGCACAGGAGCTGCTGGAGGATCAAAAACATTACCATGGGTGGACACAAGCATGTGTTTCTTTGGATCTGCTAAAAACAGGTAATATAGTCTCTGCCTTGTGTCTGTTGAAGGAAGACCGTACATGTTGCGCCATTATATTTTGACACAATATGAACATAGTATACAGCTACAATGAATGTTGTTATTTTAACACGAAGCAGAGAAGGTTTGCTGCCGAAAATGTAGTCCATGTTGTGGTCAGTATGTTGAACATAAATAATTATTTTTTATTTATTGATTTTTATTTTTCAGCCGAACTGCTGATAAACATGGCAATACAAGTCTGACTGCGGATGATTTTGGTAAGTTTTCTGATCTCCAAAATGTAAACATCTGGGATTGTAGTTTTTGTAGTCTTTTCTTTATTCTAGTTGCATATAGTTAATTTAGAAGTTCAGTAACTTCTTCCTCCCATTGATAATTTTTCTCCCTCTTCAATCCAGCACTGCTGAACATTCCAAAAAGCCGGCCTGTAAGTACAGGAATAATATATTTTTACCTCGTGCCAATTTTCTCACTTATTTTAGTTTAACATAAATCTTGTATTTCTCGTCAGTCAAAGTCATAATTAACGGGTTGCCTAATAATTGAGCCATCATGGTGTGGTTTCCTTCTTTTTTTTTGTATGGTATTTGTTTTCAGGCCGTCTCTTGCAAAAGCATTTCTGAAAGCCTGGGTGCGCAGTTGGACCCTGACGTGTCCTGGACCAGCTCTCTCAACACCCCTCCCGTCATCTCCCCCACCATAATTTTGGGTAAGGAGGAAGTAGGTGTTTGTCCTTTCCGCGTTGAAACATTTTCTTTTTTTTTTTTGCTGGCTCACCGTGTTTGTTTCCCCTGCTCTGCAGCTAAGGAGGAGGACAAAGCCGGTCCAGTCAGCCCCTCCGGAGACAAACGTGTTATTGTGAGTTGATACCGGAGGCTGTTTCTGCGCAAAATGAAAAGTGTTATTGTATTTATGAATGTGCTGTTTTCATCAGGATGGGGAAAACTTCACCAAAAGCAGGAGGGAGATGGCATTGAGTTATAATGTAACAGTGTTACTTCATTATAATGCTGCTGACATTGAAACTACTGTACAGTACATTATAGGTGTTGCATAATGGTCACGTTATAGCTTGAATGAGTAGTTCTTGATTTGTAATCTTTAATTAAGGTATGTGATCCATTGAATATTCCTATTTGAATATCTTCGTATTGAATCTTAATGAATACATTTCAGATGCATACATGGTGGTGTTACGTGATTGTGCTTTGGGATCTTCAGTGTTTTATCCTTGTATATTAAAAGAAAAATGTGAAAGTAATAGTGGATATATTACCCCCAGACTAAAGGCATAAGCACAATCCTTCATGATAGAAATTTGTAGTGTATAGCTGTGTAGGGAGCACGGTTTAACTCAATTTCACGGCTATTGCTTTGTGTCTTATTGCCTGATGCCTCAAACTTCCCTAATGCCTTTTCCCTAATTCAGCTTGTGCGAGAGCTGTTCCCCTCCATGTCAAAAGTGTCCCGAATGACTGAGATCACTGAAAAGCCTGAGGGCTTGTTTGGTCAACCATCTGGTGAGTGGCTTTCTCTGTGACTAATAAAGTTTCCCTGCATTTTTATGAGGCCTAAATTTTGAAGCTGCTTGAGGTGCCCAATTTGTTCTGCCATTTATAAATATGAAATATTACGTGTTTAGCTATGGAGGAAGAGTCGGGCCTCTGTTTCAATGGTTTTCATAGGGCAACAGTCATATCTTTGCTGTGTACTTTTTTTTTCCCCCAGCGGTTTTTAATAAGGCAATATTCATAGCTTGGCTGTGGCCTTTTTTTAGCCGTTGGGGTTTTTTTGGTCCTAAAATGGGGGATGTTATCAGATGACTTATGCTTCTCTATATTTTCATGCTGAAAAATGCAATTCTTGTATTTTCCATCTGGGCGGTTGTAATTGAATTTTGTGGTTCAAAGATGCCTAGTGGCACTCGGCACAACAATGGTTTGTTTTGTGCTGACTCAGAAGATGCAAAATAATGTACAGTTTAATGATGCTCCAAGTGTGGACCTTGTGTAGTGGCATTGCAAGTGAATTAATAAATGACCAAAACAAAGTGACTAAATGACTAAAATGCAAGCTTTTAAATTGAGATAAGCCACACTCCGGAAATTCTTTCTCTTTGCGATAAGCCTGGGGGTGCGTTTTGCTTGTGTGAAAAGACACATTTTGCACTGCCCATTTCATTAGCAGGCAGTCTGAACACCTCGTTCCCCATGCAGGCTGCCATGCTTGGATATTTTTAGTGAAAAGCCTGATGTGTATACAATACTCTGTATAATATGCCATGTACATGTCTCGCTACCTGTTTCATTTCACTTTTAGAAATGTGTTTTGATTTCCATGGGATGGAGTTTAGCATTTGGAGTAAACCTTTCCTGTTGCATTGCATCAACAGGAGCAGATAGCCGGTTGGGTGGCCTGGTGAAAGGGAGCGATTGCCGGGAGCTCCCCTCAGCAGACGTGCGGGACGGTTCGTGGAAGCAGACGCTGCCCGACGCCATCCAGGACGGAGAAGTGCGCAGCACGGTGGCCAGCGTGCTCGATGGCGCTGAAGAGGTCCTGTCCATCTTCTTCAGTAACGGCGGTTCGGCGCTGCGGAGGGTGAAGGCCCGGGAGAGGAGCAGCAGCAGGAGGAGGCAGGCCTGCTCGGCCAAGGCAGCGGCGCCGACTCCTCCCCCCCCAGCTCTGGAGAGCGGACGTCCTGAAGACCCTCCCAAAATGGCCGGCCGAGCGGAACGCGTCGCGGACACCTTCGCCTTTCACAAGGGCAATTCCCCAGAGGCAATGGACTGCGGCGTCACCCAGTGGACGCCGTTGACTTTGCCTGACACCTCGGGCGCTAGCGCGGGAACTGATTTCTGTGCTGTGCCGTCATCCTCAGGCGGGGGCACCGCACCGGTCACTGAGGCGCTGGCTGATAGGCCGGCTAATGCAGCTCAGCTGGAAAGACCAGCTTCTAAAGGTGATCCTAAAGACATTAGGGTGCCAGGGGGTGCAAGTGCACAGTGGGATGCTGTCCTCCCTACAAATGTGGCTAACACTCAGGCAAAGACTGTAGGCCCCTTGCATTCAGAGTTTCCACAGCAAAGGGCAGAGGCTTCGAAGAGCATGAGATCTGAGGACTCCTGGCCAACTACGCTGCCACTGAACCCCTCGTTCCCCCAGTCAGACTCTGGTAAATGTACAGTGCCAGCAAGCGGCCCAGGGATTAATGTATGCAGTACTGAGATGCAGACTGGTGTGCTGGTCCTCCGGCCAGGCGAGTCGCCGTTGCCGGGGTCGTCCCTGGAAGGCTGTCCTGCTGTCACCTCCACCAGGAAACCTCCCCGGAAATTTGTGTATTCTCTTCAGAGCCCACGACTCCCTGTGCAAGCAAAACATAACCATAGCGACCGTAGTCAAACAGTTTCCACGCCAACGGTTCCATTTCCAGGTAAGGGTTTAATTCTTCTAAATCTTAAGTGTTTCTACTTAAGTTCAATGCATTATATTTTACATAGGTGTTTTTATTTCTCTTTTTGTGTTGTTTTCAAGGTGAGTCGTTGAATGGGAGCACAGACGCTGTGATGTCCAGCGTAAAGGCGTTGCATCGCAGTGACAATGTCACCAAAGACAAATCGGAATGTAAAAAACTTTGTGAACAAGCTAGCGACGCAAGTATGGCGGTAGTCCCTACTGCATCAAATGAAGTGGAAAGTGGGCTGGATCACATGCCCCTGCTGTGCGCTACCAGTGCGGAGGATTACAGCCAAGAGTGGAATCCTGGCAGAGCGCCCAGCGGCAGTGCTGACGCGCTTGGCCGTGACACTGACACCCGTTTCTCAGCAACAGCATGCCACTCCGTAATGGAATCTAAACGGCCGCGTCGACCTTCCGCTCCCGTGCCGACGGAAAAGCCCGGATGTGCCGACGATCCCCGCGACCGTGACATTGTCGACTGTCCCGGTCACGGCACCGCCGTCCTCACCGGATGCACTCAGGCCGCTGAAACGAGCGGCCTTCTCCGTGCGTCCGACGCGACGCGCATGACGTGTGACAGCGGCTACCACGCCACCTGGTCGGGTGCCACGCAGCTTCACGGGTCATCCGACATCGGACACGCTTCCAGCTCCAGGAAAGTCGCTGAGAATCGTGCTCCTGTGGGCTTTAAAACGGCCAGCAACAGAAGAATTCCTCTGTCTCTGGAAGCCATACAGAGGGCAAAGGCGTTGCTCGATGAGGGTGCAGAGGGTAGTGGGATTAAATCGTCCGTCTCTAAGGGGAAGCCTCAGATGTCTGAATCTGCAGAACGGACTCAGAAGAGTCATTACAACGGGGCCAAGAGCTCTTTAGCTGGTAATGCAGCTGCAAGTCGGCAGCGCGCATCGCTGAGAAAAGTGAGTTCCCCCCACAGTTCCCTGAGTTCTCCCCAGGGCAGTTCTCCAAATCCTGGTTTTGTCGGCTTCAAAACAGCCTCCAACGGCACGATACGTTTGTCCTCTGCGAATCTGCTGAAAGCCAAGCAGCTGTTCAAGGATATTGAAGATGAGAAGCTCTTGGAAGTTTCCCCCAGAACCAGCTGCACTGATTTTGACGCCGCGGGTGAAGTTGAAGCGGAAACTGGAACGTCGTCGAAAAGTTCAGCGGGGCTGATGGCTGCGCCCTCGCGCGTCCGGCCGTCCTCTGAGCCGAAAGCCTCTGAGCCCTACGGGTGTCTGACGGCCTCACAGAGAGCTGACGTTACGGAGCTGTGCAGCCTTTTAGAGGACGCCGGCAGCCAGTTTGAGTTCACGCAGTTCAGGCAGGCGATCTCGACTCCAGCCGGCTCGGACGAAGTCGTCTGCAATCATCCTTGTGACAAGGAGGTAGATCCCGATTTCCTAACCGGCATCGACTTTGATGACAGTTTCAGCTCTGAGTGCGAGCGGCAGGGTTCTAGAAAACTACCGGCCGATGCGATTATGCCTGAGAAATTAACTGCCAGTTCTTACCACAAGCAAAATCGACAGGACTCCAGCCATAAATCCAAACCTGTGGAAGTATTGAGTTATGACTTCGCTGATAAGAATGCAAAAGTCACAAAATACACTGAGGACCCAAGTGCATCGTTGGTCCCTAAGAATAATTATGATTCAGGAAGCTTTGTAGCTTTTTCTTCTGCAAGTGGAAAGAAAATTGCTGTGTCAAAGGAAGTTCTTCAGAGGGCTTCAAAGGTTTTTGATGACTTGGACGTTGGTTGCGTGCCATCGCCGAGCTCTGTGCGTCGTGACAAGAGTGCAGATCCATCTCATTTAAATGTACTGGGTGCTACTGTCACCGAGGTGCCAAGAGCCAGAAACATTCCAGGCGCCCATGTGACATTTAACACTCCAAGGAGTAATGTTATGAACCAGAGCCACTGCATCAAGAAGATTGGCCGTTCACCAGGAGCAGTAAGCCCAGGTGGAAGAAGTTTAAAAGTGGGTGTGTCATCTGAAAATACGCAAGCGATTCAGGAAGACCGTGCCATTTCTGAATTAAATCTCCCTTCTGGAGAGCCTTACCCTCCCCACGTTTGTTCCTCTTTTCAATTGCCAACTGTCAAAAACAGTTTAGAAGGTGCAGGTACTACTTGGCCAAGAGATTTATTAGCTCCCTGTGCACCAAATGGAATAGGCACTGATTTAAGGTTAGATGAACGCCCGCCTCCGACACCTGCCCTTAGTTCAGCAGAGCAAGGAAACGCCATTTTAAAGCAACCGAGGACTGTTTGTTCAAAAGGCGGTCTTCAGAGAGACATGGGTAAAAAGCTGGAAATTTCTCACGACCAGCCCAGTAGCATGAGCAACAAGCGTGGCGCGGGTTTCAAAACCGCCAGAGGGACTGCCGTAAATGTCTCGGAGGGGCTTTTGAGGAAAGCGAGGGAGATGTTCGCAGATTTAGGGGAGAATCTGGAAACCGCGCAAGGACGAGGCTTCCGTGGAGATGAGCGAGAGGGGTGGAATGCCGTGTCCGAAAACAAAGAACAACCAGACACATCTGCTGACGCCACTGACAAAGCAAAGAGCATTTCTGAGAAATGCAAGAGTGAGAATGGTGCTGAGCAGAGAACATCTGCTGCTGATTACGGTGCTGACGAACCTGATGCCGTACACGTAGAAAAGGAGATTGATGCGACCTCTGTGCAAGAAGACTCCTCAAGAGCAGAAACTCCTAACATGGGCAGTGAAAGCAGCATAGGCTGTAGCACACCGTGTGCAAACAAATTGTGCTCAGCTGAAAAAGCGCTCCTGGAAACCACCTCAAACGAATGTGGTCGTATCTCTGGATCATGCCAGATGGCAGCTGTTTCAGATGAAGGCAGCGGTAGTATTTCAACTTCCAACATCCAGGGTAATTGTGGCTTCAGCACTGCTGGTGGTAAGAAGGTAACCGTGTCCAAAAAATCTCTTCAGTATGCTCAGTTTCTTCTTAATGAGTGTACAGAAATGAACACTCCCGAACCTGGGAACGCCTCCAGGTTGAGTAATGGGCATGTTTCCTCTCACAGCCTTCTGGGTGGAAACAGTGGTGGCTTTCAGACTGCGAGTGGAAAAGGTGTGGCCATTACACCAAATGCCCTTGAGCAGGCAAAGGCCATGTTTCAGAATTGTGATGATAGACTAGAGTGCGGAATTACCGGGGCAGTAAGAGGAGAGGGTGTCAGTGGGGGAACCAGAGGCGACCCGATAAATCCGACGGCAACCAGTTCTGGATTCATCTCTGCCGGTGGTAAAGGCGTGTCCATTTCAGCAAAGGCTCTCCTTGAAGTGAAGGACATGTTTAAAAACAGTGATTGCATTGTGGACTGTGCAACCACTTGTGGACCAAGAGAGGGGCATACAAATGAAAAGTCCTTTGAACTGCAAAGTAATTTTAGGACGGTTAACTGCGGGTTCACCTCTGCTGGTGGCAAGAGGGTGTCTGTATCCGAGAAGGCCCTCCTGAGAGCAAATGCTCTTCTGAAGGAATGTGACGAGAAACCCCACGTGGAGTCGGAGAGACTGGAATTTATGGCGGGTTCAACTCCGGATCCTCGGCACAAGAACGGTCGTGGCTTTAGCACGGCCAGCGGTAAAGGGGTGTCCGTTTCCCTCAGGGCCCTTCGGGAGGCGAAGGCTCGATTCGCGGACTGCGACGACGCTGCTTCGCCTGAACCTGGTGAAGTGAAAGCGGAAACCCTAGGCGAGAATTCCACATCTGCCCATAAAAAGGATTCTACGAACGGTAACTGTGGCTTCAGCACCGCAAGTGGTAAAGGCGTGTCTGTGTCCAAGAAGGCCCTTCTCAAAGCTAAGGCACTGCTTAGTGAATGCTGTGATGTTGAAAGTGGGGAACCTGGAAGACTTCTCAAAATGGAATGCAGATCTAGTTCAGTTCCGACCCCTCCGTGTGAAAGCGGGTGCGGTACTGGCGCAGGTAGCGGGAAGGGGCTGTCCACCTCCGTGAAGAACGTTTGTGAAATGGAGGTCTCATTACAAGACTGCTCCAATGATAAAATCACAGCAGAGATTCGAGGAAAGGATTTAAAAGTGAAAGGTGGCCCTTATAATAATACAGGGAAGCGTGCTTCTGGTTTCAACACAGCCAGAGGTAATCGGGTATCTGTTTCAGTCCAGGCTCTTGAGGAGGCAAAGGCTAAATTCAGAGACTGTGATAATTTGGACCAGGTATTTGGTGAAGAAATGAAGGTGGATCCTATAAAAAATAAAAGAAGTTCTACCCATCGTAATCCGGATAAAACTGCTCCTGACATCAGCGCAGTTGACGAGAAGACCGCGTCCGTCTCTGAAATGGTTCTTCCGAGCACAAATCTTTTGCCTGCGGAATCTGACGGAATTGAACGTTCTGTTGTACCGAGCAGCTGCGAGAACCTCCCACAAGGACCGCCAAGCCAAGGCCAAGCCGCGGATCGCCAAAACGCTCGAGAGAACGGAAAGGCGCCCGTGTGGCCCTGTGACTCCACCCCTTCCCGGGAACGTTCTGCGCCGGGGAGGGCTGCCGCGGAGACGGCGGACTGCGAGACCCGGCGGAGCTCCCCGCCGAGCCTGCGCTCGCCGGGGCTGAGCAGCTGCACGGACACCCAGCAGAGGTACCTGGAGCAGGAGGCCATGGCGTGCACCAGGGCCCTGCTGGAGGACGAGGACCTGGCCGAGCAGGGCCTCCGGGGGGCCCCAGGGAGGACGTCTCTCCAGCCGAGTTCAGCCGTGACTGAGGCCGGGGGGACACGAGGGCGTGGCAAAAGGCTCCAATCGGAGGACTCGGATTTTCCAGGTATGATTTTTATTTATTTATTTTACATTTTTACCGGTTCAAAATGTGTTCTGTAGCAAAGGAAAACTGGCGTGTTAAAAAATGAATAAATGATTACTGCCCTTTGCCAGCAGGGGGACATCAAGTTCATGCATGTTCAAATCACAGCTTTATTTTCCCCACAGACCAACCTCCTCTCAAAAGACGGCTCCTGGCGAACTTTGACCAGACATCAGACAGTGATCAGCGGCCCGTGCTGACTCCTGTGAAGAGCAGCCCAAATGGTGTTAAAGCCATTTATTTAACTCCTTTGTGTTCACTGTTTAATGGAATTGCCAATTCTGTATGCATTTTGGCAGTTGATTTAAAGTATGTTTTTGTTCCTGTTTTTTCTAGTAATGTTAAGAGACAGGAGAATCTTCAGATACGGTGTGCCACTTCAACCTAATGTCACTCATCCTCCTGGGTATGTCTCAAACTGATAAAGAGAAATCATGAGTGTTTCTTTTTTTTCTGTGGCTAACATATTTTTGGTGATTATTTCATGGGCAGGGATAAGAAGGGCGTCCTGGACCACAGACACAGAAAAACAGAGCCACAGGTCGTCGTCCCAGGCTCCTTCCTTCAGGACAGCAAGCCGGTGAATCCCAGGGGTGCGGTGTTTGTGCCCCCTTTTCGGAAGGGTCCCAAGCCCGAGGTCCAGGGAACCAGTCTGCCAGCAGAGTCGAGAAGGCCTCCCAGTACCTTTGCGCCCCCCTTCAGGAAAACCCAGCCCGATGGTAACCCCCTGGGACAGGGGCCCGGACAGCCGTCCTCCAGCCGTCCTGGGACTCCCCCTCTGCCGGCTGTGTTTGTTCCTCCTCTTAGGAAATCGGCAGGTTCCACCTCCCATCCAGATCCAGGCAGTGAGGAGAAGATGTCCGGTCAGGAATCGGGCACTCACACACCACACAGCACCTGTGGTGGTGCCCAGAGCGGGCAGGGCCCTGTCACCCCAAACATCCCTGCAGGGAAGGAGGCAGAACCAGAGGAGCCCACACCCGCACCTCCCTCACCTGGGGACCTGGAGGCTGGCAGCTCAGGTATCCCCAGCATGGGTTCACTACTGAACAGACAACTGCTGATTCACGACATGGCATTACCAGTTTTCACAGCAGAATCAAAATGTCATTTGAGCTATGTAATTGTTGTAAAACACTCATTGTTTGACAATGACCTGCCCTGAAGTGTTCTGCTGTTGCAAATGCAAGCAGCAGATCTCTGTTCTGTGCTATGAGTTGTGGGTGGATCTGGTAAAGTCTGCATGGTAAAGCTGTGCTCATGAGCACTCCTGCTGGCTGTTTGTAGACGTGCAGACGCTGCAGAGCCTGCAGCTGGCGCGGGACCTGCAGGACATGCGGATCAGGAAGAAGAGGCGGCAGGCCATCCGGCCCCAGCCGGGGAGCCTGCTCCTGGCCAAAACCTCCGGGGTGGCCCGGGTGCCTCTGAGGAGCGCTGTAGGGGGGCGGTGCCCTGGTCTCCACACCCCGAAAGAGGTGCCCACACATTTTAAACTCGCTCTCCACTCACTGCTTTAGTTACAAACCCTCACCACCCACAAAAAAAAGCAATTTTTGACTAACTTCCTGTGGGATGACGCCTTGCTCTTCGTGTCTAATGGTATTTTTATAATATTATTACATTTACATTTATTTATTTAGCAGACGCTTTTATCCAAAGCGACGTACGAAAGTGTGTATCACGGTCATTGGAACAACTACAAAACACAGGTTCGATAAGGTACGATATTCATTTCGTACAGCGTATTATTTAATGTTATTTTAGTGAGTGTTATTGTTCCCCTCTCCTCTCCAGCTGTACGCGTGTGGCGTCCCCCGCGGGGCGTCCCAGATCGGCAGCGCCAGCGCGGAGTCGTTCCGCTTCCGCTGCGGGGACTTCTTCAGGGAGGAGGTGCTGGCGGCCGGGGGCGGGGTCCCGCTGGCCGACGGGGGCCGGCTCGTCCCCGGCAACGACGGCACGGCGGGGAAGGAGGAGTTCTACAGGTGTGCGTTTTTAAATGTTCAGGCACTGTGAGATTAATGCGCTCAGTCCAGCTGGAAGAGGCCCTTATGGCAGCACTCATATGAGTGAGAAGGAGCCTCAAAATGGAATGACCTTTTTAATTCATTAAAATGAAAGTAAAATGGGTGTGGAAGCCCAAGTATTAAGGGACGCTCTCATTGCAAGCAGTGATTATATTATATTATATTGTACAATATAAAATGTTATATAGTAATTTAGGTCCTCTGACATTCAGTATTTTGTTCAGTACTGTGACTGAATCTGAGGTTTTCTGACAGTATTCCCTGTGGAGCAAAGTGTTAAAATTAGCGTTCTTATTGCACATTCAGTCTGGCACATTGGACAGTGCATGTTCTTTTTTATCACTACGTCCCGCCTCTTCCACAGGGCCCTGTGCGACACCCCAGGGGTTGACCCCAAACTGATCAGCGAGGGCTGGCTGTACAACCACTACCGGTGGGTGGTCTGGAAACGGGCCTCCATGGAGCGGGCCTTCCCTTCAGTGATGGGCGGTTACTGCCTGACCCCAGAGCAGGTGCTGCTGCAGCTCAAATACAGGTACACACCTGACAGTTTCATTTAAACACAAACCGTTAAATTACATACCGAGCAACAGTGAAGTGAGCGCTTCTGCAGTTGGGCCAGTGTTCATGTGTTGTGCGGTGTTCAGGTACGATGTGGAGGTGGACCGGAGCCGGAGGTCGGCCCTGAGGAAGGTCATGGAAAGGGACGACACGCCGGCGAAGACCATGGTGCTGTGCGTGTGTGGCGTCGTCTCCTCCGGCCCCGCCCCTGCCGGGCCGGTCCGGCCCGAGAGCAGAGCCTCCCCCGGTTCTGGTGCCAAGGCGGGCGGCCAGCCCGGCGGGGTGATCTGGGTGACGGACGGCTGGTACGCCATCAAGGTCCTGCTGGACGCCCCGCTGACCGCCATGCTGCTCCAGGGCCGGCTGGCGGTCGGCGGGAAGGTGGTGACCCACGGGGCCGAGCTGGTGGGGTCCCAGGACGCCTGCTCCCCGCTGGAGGCCCCCGAATCGCTCATGCTGAAGGTGAGGGGTCACCCGAGGACACAGCCATGCTCTGTGTGCCTGGTGAAGCCAGCGCAAGCCCTGGAGATTAAACCGGCTGGCCTCTCTGCCTCTCTGCTCTCAGATTTCTGCCAACAGCACCAGGCCGGCTCGTTGGGACGCCAAGCTGGGCTTCCACCGCGACCCTCGGCCTTTCCGGCTGCCCCTCTCCTCCCTGTACTGCAACGGGGGCCTGGTCGGCTGTGTGGACATAGTGGTGTTGAGAAGCTACCCAACCCAGGCATGTCCATTTTACTTCCCTCAGTAAAAACTGCTCAAAGCTAGCCTTTCAAGCAGCTGAAGGCCTTTGAGTCGTGAAGTCTTCGCCTGCTCGCAAAGGCTAGATACCAAAGTGATTTACATGTCTTGAACATTCAAGAGATTCAAACATTTAAAGCTCTGTGTTCTATCTGCAGTCTCTGTAAGATGTTTTTGCAGTACCTATGCTATGTAGGCTTTTTTTTTCGTCCTTAGTCTAAACCCCCCTTCCGTGTTTTGGCTAGTTTTATTATTATAAAAAGATTATTCATTTCACCATATCTTTCTCGAGGTGCGTGTATATGCGTCCTTTATTTTTTTCAATGAACTCGTTGATTGATTAATTTCTCTGGCAGTGGATGGAGAAGCAGCCGGGCGGGGTCTTTGTGTTCCGTAGCGAGCGCTGTGAAGAGCGGGAGGCCAGGAGGCACGGCGACCGCAGGCACAAGGCCATGGAGCTCCTGTTCAGCAGGGTTCAGGCCCAGTTTGAGAGGGAGCAGGAGGGTACGTAACCCCCTTACCCAAAAAACCAAAATCCAGTGCCGTTACCTCCGTACAGAACAGAAGTGCACAAATGTACTACGGGAGGAGCAATGAGGCTTTTTTTTCCCCCCACAGCGAAGACCAAAGCCGGAAGCAGGAGGCGGAGGCTGACCCGGCAGGAGATGGAGGCGCTGCAGGACGGGGAGGAGCTGCACGAGGCCGTGGAGACCGACCCCGCTCACCTGGAGGTGAGGGCCTCGCAGGCTCGCAGACTGGCACGCGACGCGGTCCTGTCTGTGTTTCGGAGAACTTTGAAAGCGGATCAAAGCAATTTGTGTTTCTCTTCATGCTAGGAACTTCAAACACACTGTACATACACCAGGATCATGTTTGTCCCCAGTGCCAGATGGTACTACTTGTGTATCTTTTTAAAACATTCCCCAGAGGCTCGGTATTTATCTGTGATGCTACTGCTCACTGTTTCCATGGTAATATCATTAACCTTTCATGTGAAGAACGCCAGAGAAGCAGCCAGGGGCGGTTTGACTGAGTGCAGAACTTCAGATAAAACTGGGGAACGGTGTTTAGGCCTGTCGAAAGCTGCACAGCTTTGATTTGCACCTCAGAGTTGTTCTCTGAGAAAGTTGACCCTGTCGATACGTGTGTGTGTGTGTGTGTGTGCGTGTATGTATGTGCGTGTGTGTGTGTACATGTGTGTGTGTGTGTATGTATATGTGTGTGTGTCCTGTATGTATGTATGTATATGTATATGTGTGTACGTATGTGTGCGTGTGTGTGTGTGTATGTATCTGTGTGTGTGTGTGTATTTGTGTGTGTGTGTGTGTGTGTGTGTGTGTGTGTGTGTATGTATCTGTGTGTGTGTGTGTGTGTGTGTGTGTGTGTGTGTGTGTGTGTGTGTGTGTGTATTTGTGTATGTGCGTGTGTGTTTTACAGTCTTGTCTGAATGAGCAGCAGCTGGCCGTCCTGAGCAGCTACAGGGAGTCTCTGGGGCAGGAGAGGCAGGCCCGGCTGCAGGAGCGTTTTCGGCAGGCCCTGGCGGAGGCGCAGGAGGGCGAGGGGGGCTGCCCCGACCGGGACGTCACCCCCGTGTGGAAGCTGAGCATCTGCGACTCCAGGGACCGGCGGAGCGGCAGCGGTGAGCTCACGCCGTGTCACTTCCTCCTCCTTACCGTTAGTTACTGCAGTATGTCCAAAACAAGGACGACGCTCAGGCGCGTACCAAAAGGCCACGCCCGTGACCCCCCCGCCCTCCCGTCTCCCCAGTGTACCTCCTGAGCGTCTGGCGCCCCCCGGCGGAGCTGCGCCCCCTGCTGAGGGAGGGGTGCAGGTACAGGGTTTACCAGCTGGCCACGTCCTGGGGCAAGAAACAGGCCGGCAGGGCTGCCGTCCAGCTCACCGGCACCAAGAAAACGCAGTTCCAGCACATTCAGGTACCGGGAGTGGCTCCCTGCAGGAAGTGCACTCAGTGAATGTGTTTGGGGGAGAGACGCAGGATGTTCACTGTCCAAATGAGAGGGGGAAAAAATCTCCTTTGAATGCTAAATGTTTTAAAGAAATGTATCGTTATTATTATAATATTTTAATTAAACATGGAAATTGATCTGGATATTCGTGGAAACATTGCCCAGGCCACCTGCAGCCATTTAACTTAATTGATCGGAATTTTGAGCATTTGCAGCATGAACATTTTGAACAGTAATTTATATAAATGGTGATGTGTGCAATTATGTGGACCAATTTTAGAAGCCACTGTAAATTTGCATATTCTGTAATCCAATATTGGTTGGATTTTTTGTTTAAAACCCTGACGTGTGACGTGTGTATTTCTGGTGGTTATAAATTATTTGCCATTTGCTGAAGGAAGGCTAACACTTCAGGCATTTGGTCTTTGCTTCTGCGCCTCTTGAGACAGCTGTACACACTTGCGCAGTTTGAATGGGCCTTTTCTTTCAAATCTGTCGACGCGCAGACGAGACTCCGATGGTCCAGAATTTTAATGTCATTGTCTCCCTGAAAGGCCCCTCCAGAATCCCTGTGTGAGCTGTTCCAGCCCCGGGTGTCCTGGAGCTTCAGGGCTCTTCAGGGTGCGGGTTTCCGTCCGCTGTGTGGAGAGGTGGACGTGGTGGGGTATGTCGTCTCTATTACTGACAGACACGGTGAGTAGCACAGAGGCTTGTGAGTCTTCTCTAAATTCAGAGCAGTATGTGTTAAACTCGTAGAGATGGTGCAGAATCGCTGCTATGTGGACCATTGTGGTGAGGCATAAAATTGACAAATGGGCATAGTGGCATACCTGCACATGTCCAACAGTAATTTCTGCAGAGATTTGTGACTTTGGCTGAGAGAGCGCATGCTACAGAGAGCTGTGGTTAGGGTGCAGTTTTGGTGTTGACCACAACAAAGCTGCATTCATCAGCAGTCAACACAACAATGTACTGCACAATCAAGCCATGCGTCAGATTAGTGCTCAGAACCTACCTCTCCCCTCCCCCACTTTATTCCGTTTTCCTGCCTGTCTTATCAGTGGTTCCCCTTTCCCTCTCTGATATATACTCATTTTTCTCTCTCGTTTCTCTCTAGAATGTTCTATTCCCTTGTGTCCTGTATTTGGCTGTGTATTGTAATTGTGTGGGTGAGGTGTGGTTGGTGTGGAGATGACTGATCCGTCCTCCATGCAGGCCCCTCCCCCGTGCTCTACCTGGCGGACGGGCATCAGGACTTTGTGTCCGTGCGGATCGGCGCCAGCCTGGCACAGCTGGCGCTGGAGGAGCTGGTGAAGCCTCGGGCCCTGCTGGCGCTGAGTAACCTGCAGCCCGGGCACCGGACCGCCGTGCCCGCGCCCGTACCTGCCCTGTACGCGGGAGAGCTGGCCCTCTTCTCCACGAACCCCAAAGAGCCGCACCTGCAGGAGGCCTGTGCTCACCTGAGGAGCATCGCACAGGTGCTGCTCCAGAGCCCTGAACTGCCTCCCCTAAAACGACACATTGGAACAGATTACTCTCACGACTGTTTTCTCCAAAAGGACATTACACCACTTGCATTGTGCACCTGACGCAAAATTATTTCATTTACCATTTTTTGTGAGTTAGGGATGGCTTGCACAAGATTGCATAAGGTTATCGTAAACGGCAGTCAGGTGATGATTCCCCTGCTCTTCCTTGACACGTCTGTCTGTCACTCCGTTACCAGGGCAACGAGGGCTTCTTTCAGATGGCGGAAGAGAAGCTCGCCAGTTTTATCCCATCAAACAACCAGAGTGCTCTGCTGTCTCCAAGAGACGTGGGTCCAGCTCCAAAAATGGCAAGTAGGAGAGCGGGTGCTTGGTGCTACGATGTGCCCCACAGTCCGTAATAAAATGCTGAACATGTCAGCTCGAACTGTAGCCAGGAGTCCAGTGATCCATCAGTGCTTACCTCCCATAATATCAGCCAGTGAGGGACCTCATGGTGCAGCAGTGACTGCTCTGGTCCTGTGGCCTGCGTCAGCTGCGTCAGCTGCGCAGTCCTCCAGCGCTGTGTCCGCGCAGCTCAGCTGAAGGACTGCGCAGTAAAGACGGCTGGCTGGTTGCACGTGCTTCAGAGAACACACGCGCGAGGTTTCACTCTCTCAAATTGAAATTGAAATTGGAAGTGCAGCAGTGGGACAGGCGCACAAATAGGATGGATTACCATTAAAGATGTGTGTGTGTGTGTGTGCGTGCATATGTGTGTGTCCACTCACTTATATCCAACAGAGTCTGTGTTTGTGGAGCATTAACACGCAAACGATGTTTTGCATGCAGGTGAATGGGCAAACCCCCCAGCAGTCTGTGAGAGGCTCGGGGCTGCTCACCCCTGTGAGCAGGAGGCCCCCTTTACCAGCGAGCACTCCAGAGGACCGGGACCCCAAAAGCGTAAAGAGGAAGCGAGGCCTGGACTTCCTGTCCCGCATCCCGTCCCCTCCTCCGCTCAGCCCGCTGCTGACACACGCCTCGCCGTCGCTGAGGAAGACTTTCAATCCCCCGCGAAGGTCTGAGACTCCCCGCCCCGCCCCTCCCCCGTCGCCGACACCGCCCCCTCGCCGTGCCCCGACCCTGCCGACCCCGCCGCCTCGCCGTGCCCCTCCCCCTCAGGAGGCCGAATGGGTCAATGACGAGGAGCTGGCCATGATCAACACCCAGGCCCTGCTGGACGGGCTGGGGGGGCAGGAGGAGGCGGGCGTGTCCAGGTGACCACGGGAAGCACGGGAACCACTGTGTCTGGGGTAAACTGTACACTGGATCTGGCAGCCTGAAAGCTGTCAAACTTCCATGGCAGCTGCGTATAGAGAGACTGAAGAGAGTACTGAATGGACAAGCATGCCGAGACTCACTGCCTATAAGGACAACTGCAGTGTCTCACTGGCAAATTCAGCTTACGTGCAATTTACATGCTTACATTGTGTCAAATGGAAAATATGCCTAAATCCTCCACAACACTGGATTTGTTTTCCCTTTCCCCTTACTGTACATGTATGAATAAAATTCATAATTTAGAATATATGTATATATGTTGTATTTAAAATACTATTAAATAAAAATATGCTAAACCATAGTTTCATGATTGACCCAGTTTATTTAATTTTATATTTTCAGTTATTAATTTCAGACGGGTCTGAACTGCAAGATGTTGTTTTCGTATACACCTGCAAAGACCTCTTAGGGGACTACTACACAAAGAATTGCAGCAGCAGCAGTCTTCAGAAAGCCCTGGAGAGTCAATACATGTTGAATCATTTGGCAGTTTCAAGCTTGAAATTTCAAATATGAACCTGCATTTGTCCAGTGCTGTTCATCACTCTACAACTGGAGACCAATGGAGCACCTCAAGGCTCTGGGATAGCATGTAGCATTTTTACTGCTGTTTGTGGGGATATAGGAACAGCCGATAGCATTAGTGATTGCAAAGATGGCAGAATACCTCTGACCTTTTAAACCGAAAGAAGTAAACTGAACTCTACTGGCGTGACGTAATTTGCCTTTCAGGGTTCCTCGTACTCACGTGACAACGACGCAGCTAAATACTTCCGGCGTGGACAGCTATCATGACAGTGTATTATGAAAAAGAATAATGTGCTACTTTAAAACGTTTTATGGTAAGCTCACGAACTGGACCTGTTTACAGTTGTCGCTAGCTACAGCCGAGAATGAGTTTAGAATGAAATCGCTGAAGATATAGGCAGTCATTTTGGAAAGCTATTCAGCTAGCTAGCTAAGTACAACACACGCTGATAGCTATTTGCTAACTACTGTTAGCTTGTTGGCTAAATAACATGATTTTATCAGCATCAAAATGTATTGTATGATATGTAGCTTGCCAATGTTTCTGCTAACTTATGGTTATTCTGAGAGAGCTACTCAATGTTACCTGAGATGCTTCAGTAAAATATACATCTATATAAACGGATGGTTTGTGAAAATACACGCTGCGTCTAAGTCGGTCTAAATAAGAGCTTCTGCTAGGTTCATCAGAAGCAGCCGTTACTTAAACAGTACTAAAAAGAGTTCTTAGCCCTGTGTGTTCCTGAAAAAAAATTGTGTTACCAGTAATTTCATTCTAAAATCAATTTTCCTTAAAAAAAAAGTTAGCCTATCTGTCTTCACTCATTCATTAGTTCCGAAAAATGATATAGCCTACTACCTCGCCATGTTCTCTGACCTATAATACGTTTTAGCCTCTGAGATACTATAACGTTCGCATTTAAGATTTTACATGTGGCGTATTTAGAATTGTTGCGCCATACCGGGAGATTTGTTGTTAACATGCGTTTAAATTAGCGTCTTTTTTGCACTTTTTTTTGCCTTCACTTTAATTTAAAACCATTTCTAGTTCGTTCTGTGGTCTTTTGCACGATCATCTAGACTGTCAAAAATTGTTTTGAATAGGCCACAACTTGTCTCTTAGTCGTCAGTATTTGATCGTTAACAGGTGCATTTCCAGGTATATGCATGTAGAGCAGTTTTGTGTCAAGAGAAAGTGTACTTTTCTTTTTTATATAAAATAAAATGTTATCAATGTGTTACCTTCTCCTCTGTCTAGATGCTCAGAAGTGATGCCAGTAAGTCCAGTTCTGGAAAGGAGGACGGAGACATCAGTAAACATTCACTGAATAAACGGGGATCGTCAGCTTTGGTCTCAGATCAGAGAATTGCCCGGGGCTATGGCAGCGGTTATGGAATTAACGGCAACCTTTTGGGATACCGAAACCAAGGTCGGAGTGACACTGCAGGAAATGTGGATGTTGCCCCTCCTGCAGACGGTGTGAATGGGGAGAAACAAATTTTTAGAGATGGGAGGTTGGCCCAGAAAGATCGAAGGGTCGTCATCAAGCAGCTGGGCATTAGCAGCACAGATTTTATTGGGCCTCTGTGTCGGCCACAAAAACCCAAGTCTAAAGCGGAACTGAAATCTAAAGCCAAACCCAAGCCTAAAGCCAAACCCAGGCCTAAGGGTAACTTTGAGAATGAGCTCAGCGAGTTCTACAAAGAGCTGGAGGAGCTTGAACCGGCGGACTGCGTGGACGGCAGCGCAGACGAGCGCGCGGACGAGAGCAACTCTGGGGCCTGGGAAGCCCGAAACCCACCCCCCTATGGGGAGATGAGGTTTCCCAAAGACCGGGACAGCCGCTGGCCTCATGCGAGCAGGTACGAGCCCGACGACTACTGGCAGCCGAAGAGACACCGGCCCAACTTTCAGCAAGGGCCAGACTGGCAGGGACCAGACCCACCTTTCCACTCAGACCAATGGCAGCACTCTCAGGCTTTCCGGGGTCCCCACTGGCCCCCACACCACAATTTCAACAGGTCTGGGTACTACAGGCCCGCCGGGCCCCCACCTCCTCCCCATCCCCCACCAGGTTTTGGGCCCCGAAGGAGCACATACTATGACTCTCCCGAGGGTGAAAGTCAGTGGGAGCCCCCCCAGTTTCCTCAGGGCCCCAGGTGTCCACCCTTCCTTGGCTTTGGTGGTTACGATGCTCCCCAGGACCGCGGTCCTCCTGCATACCCTCCCGATGGCTTCGATGGCCGCAGAGAGGACGGGGGGAACGGTTTCTCCTCGTACGGGGAGACTGCTTGGCCCCAGCCTTGCATGGACTCGGACTGGCGCCAGCACCACAGGCCAGAACCGGGACCGGGACCAGAACCAGAACCAGACCCAGACCCAGACCCGCAGCAGCAGTGGCACCAGCAGCCACACGCCGACTGCGACTATCGCCCCGCCCCCCTTCTGCTCCTCATTCTGATGAGGGGGTTGCCAGGGTCAGGGAAGTCCACACTGGCCAAGTGAGTTGTCATGGAAACCTAGAGAGAGTTTGATTGCACTGTGCAGACCGCACCAGAGAGAATACAGTACAGAATATGTGTTCAGTTATGGGGCAAGTCTGGGTACAAATGAATGAACCCCTTTGTTAGTGTGTGTGTCTGTGGGTCAGTGTTCATAACTCCTGGTTTGTCTACGCCCATGGCATAAATTTCTTGACCTTTGCATATTTTTTTTTTTTTGTTTAGACAGCCATTTGACGTTTCCTGCCAATGTGACTTTCACACAGGCAAAGTAGTCAACCAGAGCTATAGTTTACAAGTTTCTCATGCCAGATGCTGTCTTAATCAAAGCATGTTCAGTTAATAAAAAATGTTTTGATTAAGATTGGATCAGTGGATTGCCAGCAATTTAATTGCTGACAGAAAAATGCATTTATAAATAGGTTTTCTTAGCATGAATAATTTTGTAAAGTGTGGGTGGATGATTAAATGATGATCCACCAAATGCAAGAATTTATGGACACAGGAACTGGGCTAATAATTTATTTCTTGGTCTTTAACTGACAATGAACTGGTCGACAGTTTTATTTTCTTTTTCATTATGTCAGGGTCAGTCAATGTATCCGTTGGTCAGCAGTGTAAGTTTGTGTTTTTTGTGTAGGAAATTGCTGTCCTCTGGTCCCAATGGACTGGTTCTTAGCACGGATGATTACTTCGTTGATAACGGATACGCCTACAATGCCTCTCTGATCGGGGATGCGCACGACTGGAACCAGAACAGAGGTATTGCAGTGCAGTGTCATCTGAACTTTACATAATTAACAGCACAATCACAGTTTCCTGAGGCCATATCTTAACCTTGCTATTCATATCTTTCTTTCTATTCCCTTCATTCCTCCTTCTAAAGTTTTAACGTTTTTAAGTTATATTAATAATGACGTAAGATGCTGAAATAAATGGGTACTGACATCCACCGGCTGTTTGTTTTTAATCTCACAGCCAGAGAAGCGATGGACGATGGCCGTTCGCCTGTAATTATTGACAATACTAACATCCAAGCCTGGGAGATGAAGCCCTATGTGAAAATGGTGAGCCGTTCTCCCACACTTCTGTTGCAGAATTTACACTGAATATTTTGTTGCGATTTCATGATGCTGTTTTGTATGTTTTTATTGAGGGCAGCTTATAGAGACTGTGATAAGTTTTTATTTATTTATTTATTTTATTTATTTATTTTTAAATATAAATACAGCCCACAGGTTATTTCCATGCCTCATAGCTGATTTTGCCATAGGGCACGTATGACACATAACTGCACTAAGGTGCACACAGTGTTGGTATTTTTTAAACAGTACTGAACAATGTAGAACTGCACCACGTGCATCTGAGTGGATGGCATTAATTTGCACATCATGTCTGCAGTAGTAACTAGATGTAAATTAGCTGCTAGCTAACTCTGGTGCAATTACTTTTTAATTGTGCACTGTCCCTGTAAAAATAAACAATAAAATAAATAAGCTGTTGGCTTCCTGTTTTCTGCTGTCTCTGCAGGCCATAGAGAGGAGATACACCATAGACTTCCGTGAGCCTGACACCAGCTGGAAGTTCGATCCTTTTGAGTTGGAGAAGTAAGGTTCTTTACCGGTGCTTTGTTTTTGCTGTCCGAAAGATGTCACTTACTGGTAAATGAGTAAAATAGGAGAAATGGAGAAATGCACTGCTGATCATTGTGATGTTTTACTGTCCGTCCACGGCCAGGGGTCCTTGCCCGTATGGTGTAGCTGATGATCTTCTCCCCCCCCCCCTCCCCAGGAGGAACAAGCACGGCGTCCCCTCCAA
The DNA here is from genome assembly GCF_018555375.3 of Anguilla rostrata. Classification (NCBI taxonomy): domain Eukaryota; kingdom Metazoa; phylum Chordata; class Actinopteri; order Anguilliformes; family Anguillidae; genus Anguilla; species Anguilla rostrata. The sequence goes on along the minus strand of NC_057944.1, from coordinate 34,644,333 downwards.
TAAAATCGCTCAGATGCGGGATCGCTTTGAGCTGCCCATGTCTGTGGACATTGTGCTGACCTCTCGAGACCCGCCGCACAAGAGCGCATCGCCGCGCCCGCCGTCGCAGTGCCCGCCGTCGCAGTGCCCGCCGTCTCAGTGCCCGCTGAGGTAGCGGCGCTACGCCATTTTGATTGCGTTTGATTTAGACTTTTTTTTTTTTTTTTTTTTTAAATGAAGACACCAGCATATTTTCTACATTTATACAGAAATTTCCAATCTTTACTTTGTTTTTCCAGATACCTGGAACATCCGCAAATTAGTTTCTTACCAAAATTTTTAAAAAGTGCATATACGTGTGAGAACTCTCTGATTAATTGCAAATGGAGGGATATCATGTTATGTCATGAAACATTGCTGTTAAATCTCTGTATGAATTTGTCTCGTGTGCACATATCACTGTGCACTATGTCTATTGGTCTGATATTGTGTCTGCCGGTCAGCGTGTGTGTAAGCAGTTCCCTGCAGCACGTACTGTAACACAGCGGGTAGGAAGACTCATTCTCGGCTCAGACTCCGAGTGCGTTCGTAGAGCCGGCCCGTATGGAACACAGAGGGACACCTTCGGCTAACGGCGGCCATTAGCGTTCCAGGAGGACGTGTTCTGAGGGTGGAGTACGTTCGCTAGCGCCGGCTGTGGTTTTGGCGGCCGAGGGCGAGAAATGTTTTTTCATTTAGGGTGTCGCTAATTAATCTCATACGTTACAGCCGTGTAGCCGCACAGTAGGGCGTATAGTAGAAGAGGAGATGTAATTCAGAGGGACGGAGGTGTAAAACAGGGCAGCGCTGCAGTCTTGATTAACTCAAGTTTAGGAAACCATGCTAGATTACATGGGCTAGAGAAGCTAATACATCTGTGTGCTGTAGGTGGAAGGGCCCTCATACAGAAAATGCTACTGAAGGAAAGAATGACATTCTGTGGAAGCCGTTAAACTCATTGAAACTGCTATATGACGTGAAAGAGAAATGGGGGAGAATACATCACAGTTTAAGGGTTAAAGGTTTTCACAAGTTTTAGATTTTTCTTTCTGGAGATTTACTATAAACCCGCTAGACTCAGCTATGCTCCAATCGGTGTTGCCGGTGAATCTGCTACAGGGCATAACTAATGCTTTCTGAAATTCCATGACTCTGGTAAAGGGGGGGGGGGGGGGCTCTACTTTTGGTATATTACCAAAAAAAAAAAACCTTTGGCCCATCTGCTCAGGGTGGTACCCAAGAGTTCCATAAATTGTGTTGCCAGGTCAGTTTTGAAATATTCTAGAGGTTTCCAGCAAATGTTCTCTTATACCACATAGCGTCATTAGAGACAGGCTTTTTCAAATGCATTGAGTGAAGAACGTCAAAATGGCCTGTTCTGGATTCAATTAAAATGTTGCATATATTACTGATGGACAGTTATCTATTACAGGGCATGGATATGTTTCTGCCCTAGTACTACAGTGAGATGAGTGCTCTTGTTCCTGCTAAAGGTGAGCATGAGTACACTAGCAGTGACAGCATGTAGACTCTATTGGTGTGCCCTTTTGTGTGCTCAATGCATTTGAAAATGCTTGTCTCGGTGACTGATCCAAATGCTCCAACAAAGGTTAACTGGCCAAAAGCTTTGCACTATTAAAAGATGCTTGTAATTAAACTAATTAGTCTTTAATTAGTTTATTTTTTATTTTGTAATTAGTCTTTTTTTTATTTTTAAAAACTTTGCTTCTTTGTTTGCACACTTTTAAAAAAAATCTTTGTTGGGCCTGGGTGTGTTTGGCTGTCCGGTGTGCAGACACTCGCTTTACTGCTGTACCCAGTCACTGAAGAGCTCCATTATCTGTCTGCACAGTTTGCTTTGATTTGCAATACTAATACAAGGAATTAAAGCGTTGCTTTTTACGTCACCAACATGTGGAGATCCTCTTAGCCTTGGGTAATTTTTTGATTTGTATTATTAAACAAACATTATTCAATATATCATGGTATTGTTCAGTATATCATGATGTTGTCAAGATTTGTATGTATTAAAATTTTACATTTTGTTGATTTTTTGTGAAGATTTTTTTGTTCCTTGTAATGTTAGTATTAAATACTAGTTTGGCTCCACGCAGTCCTGTCTGTTGAATGTTTTTCACCCGGATTGTCGTTGTGTGATCGACAAACAGTCCAGGAATCGGGTGTGTCATGTTTCAAATATGTTTCTCGTAAAGGAATGCATTGCATAATGAGATGCTCTCATAGAAGATTATCTATGTTATTGAGAATTTCTGACCAAATGTTTTGCTTTTTAGTCTATGTTTATCATGAATCATATGAGGATGCTTTTTAACAGAATATATAGCCTGTTTTTAACATATTTTCCCACAGGCCGGGTTATTTTTGGTTGCTCTTCGTTGAGCCTCTGTTACAGACTTGAGTCTTGAGCTTGAGGCCTGCAAGGAGAAGCAGTCTGCTGTCGCTGCATATTTGTATTTTTGCTAACAGTAAATTTATAGAAATGTTCCACGCCTACACAGGTACAGTATAGATTACATATTTATGTGATACATTGTTTTTAACACATTCCAACTCAGTCTGAATTATTACAAAACAGCTGACCATTCTCTCTTGCTAAAAATTCTTCTTTCAGTGTAAATAACCAAAGGTATATGGGGGGAAATAAAATCCTAGTACCATTTGCATTATATTTACATTGACAGGTTTTATAGCTCATTAAAAATCAAAAGAGCACTGACTGGAGTTGATTCTGAACTTGATTCTGAGTCTCAATGTGATGAAATATACGCACAATATCAGCTGTAGTAAAATCAGTTTTTTGTTTTTTCCCAAGCTGTTATAGCCATCTAAAATGTTTTGTACATTTAAAAAAAACGTTTGGTCTTGGTCAGTGGTGAAAGCATTGAATTCTGCTGGGTACTTTGAAGAAGTGTTCATGTCTCAAATATTTTGTTATATTATTTTAATAAAGACGTTTGCAAACCATTCTTCTGGTAAACATAGCCATCTTAAAACATTCTGGTCACGTAATATTTTAGGTGTCTCGACTTCATGAAGTATCTCTCCTCTGGCCTGCATGGGCTTTTCTGTGGCAAATCGCCAATGCATGCAATGAAATGGAGACACACATTCGCAACTTTCCCAACCTTACAAAACATATTCTGACCTAAACTGCTAAACTGCACCAGGGGGAGACTGTGTAATGGTGCACTTCTGCTGACTATGCATGTACAAAATGCTGCTCCCAGGAAAACCTAATTTAATACTAAATGTTTATTGCTGTTTCTGTTTGCAGCCTATCGCTGGTTATACGCAAGACGTTTCTGACGTAACTTCATATTGAATTTTTATTTTATTTACCCCTCCAAATCAATGACTGGTAAAGCAGTGCGGTATTTTAAAATGACTAAAAAAATTATCATATTCATCATTGTAAAATTGCTTACATGAGCCTTATATTTTTATGTTCTCATATGTATATAATTTAGAGTAAATATTTTAGAATTTAGAAAACTGGGAAAGCTCTTTTTAAATGAGCATTGTTGTTCAGATTGTGTGTAAAACATGAATGGTATGTCCATGCCTATAACTGAATTGCAGATTTGTGACTGTAATTATTCAAAGAGGATGCTGCTTTCCTTCACAATTTTAGTAATCTCATCATATTACAAAAAATGGCAATGAAATGCCTGAACTGTTACTCAAATGGCTTACCAAAAGAAAAAGAGAAAAAAAAAATACAAATATCAGTTCTTCTCAAACTGTTGGATCCGTTTGCACACACGACTGTGTCCCTTTATTATGTTGATGGATGTTCCACTATCAGAACAAACTAAAATGTTGCAAAATTAACAAAATTGCTGCCATGTGCAAAATAAACACATTCCGAATTCACATTCCTTTCCTTTAGAGTAACTACTGTAATTTTCGCTCTATTTTACTGTGGGTGTTGTCATATGTCGTAATGTACTACAGGCACTGTGTCATTCTTATCCACGTTGTATGTTTTCGTTTTGTCGTTTTTTTATGCTTTCATGAAAGCAGCGGTCCTCAAAATAAACTGCTCTCGGGTTGTTTGCTGCGAAGTTAATTTACACCCGTATCTCATTAAAAATGTTTTGAGAAATCCTGCTGGAGTCGCTGTTGCACCATTTTTTCGGATTTGGGCTTCTTGAATCACGCGTGTTTGTGATGGTGCTGTGTCGCTGCTGCTGGCTGTGTAGGGAGGCTGGATTGGTGCAACCAGAGACAAATTGGCGCCATTTTGAAGCCGGGAGGAGGACCAGATCTGCAGAAGGAGAGACGATTGGCCGCTATTCATCAAACTAGGTAGGATTAATTAACACCAAATGCGACAAATAAAAATCATACGATTTGCGCTCATAGACCCATTGTAATTTATTTTTAGATGTGTGAAAAACGGCAGGTTAGGAACGACAAAACGGCTATTGTGGTCCCAGGTGGTGGTGCTTCTGCACGGGGGTACAGAACGGTACTGGGAGCGGGCTCATATTTCTTTCCCGCAGAAAGGGGGTAAAATAAACAGAACAGTGAAATCGCAGTTTTCCGTTGTGTGTTAATGCGAAACTTCATAAAATATGTATGGTTAAATATTTTTCCCAGGCTAATGCAGCGCTTTAGCTGTTTTCACTTATTTTAGCGTTGCATTGCTTCTGTGTGTGGTAGCTAACGTTACTCCTGAGATCCGAATGGCCTTGTGGAGCGGGTGAGCTAGCCTGTTAGCCAGTTATGCTCAAGCCCAACAGTAAACACGAAAACCCTGGGTTTTGTGTATAGCCCTTTCCGAGATGGTTATTTAGGGATGGCCATTTTAAAATATTCAGTACAATCTGTGTGGTTAGCGTTAGCTGGATAGCCACGTTGTTGTGTCATCGCATGTAGCAAGGTAATTTGTTGCCATTGCTTTGTCCCGGACAGCTAGCTAGCTAGCTAGCGCAGTCATTTATGTTCACTTTCACTACACTGTATTGGCTAGCCAGCAAAGTGTGTTAGCATGCTAACTGTCATGTTTTTAAACATTAGCGTAGTAGCTAGCAAGCTAGCAACGTAGTTCCATGAATTTCGGACACTGGAGTTTGACATTTTCATTGTAACTGACTACAGATTAGCTCAGTTCCTAATGATCTCTGTGAGTGGTGAGCGCGAGTGAGATATGGTATGCGTGTTGTGGTAGCTAACTGGCTAACGTTAGCAAGCCTAACGTTAACAATTTTTGAATAGTGTACCCAGGTAGTGATGTAATGATAACAGATTTATTTTGGACGACTTGTCTAATTTACCGATTGAAATGTACAGAGTTGACGGCAGTTTACAGAATGGTCATAAAGTATGTTAAGGTTGGCTATGGTAGTTTGCTTGTTGCAAAGTATCATAACGTTAAGACACGAGTTGCTCATTTGGCTTTGTATGCTCAGATCAATGAGTTGGCGAGGTTTATAACGCAGGCTAGGTTAGTTGAAGACCGTAGCAGTTAACACATTATTTAGCCAGCTAACGTTACCCCTTTACCAGAAGACCAACAAGCTAAAGTGAACGTCAGACTCGTTTGCAGTGCATTTTAAGTAGATACATGCATACATACAATTAATGACTAGCTTTGCGTCTAGTTAATCAGCAACAGCCAACGCTACTGTTTACAGACCAAGAGTATTGATTATTGCGGCGAGAATTGTATTATGATTGTGGCGACCGTCAGGCATAAGAGCAAGCACGGTTTTTCTTTATTGCGATGCCTTTGCTGTGTAGGAAGCTGGTTAACAGTCCACGAACGTATCGCAGCTAGTTATTTAGCGGTGTATTTTCACGTAACTGTATTTTGTTCGTAGTAAAGTCTCGACGATTTTAAAGAGTATTTTTAATGTAACCCATCTACACTTTTGTCTGTTCCCCTCAGATTACATTATGGCTGTCCAAAATGACTTGTATCCCAGTAGAAAATTTTTTGTCAGTTTCATCAGGTGTAACCCACTTCCTGCCAGACTGCACCATTTAGCACCTTTCCTCGTTCGGATGCCTGTTGATTAATAATGCAAGCCCGATCATGCAGTTGGTGCTGTGACGTTTGGTACAGAATGGCTGGTCAATTTAGAATTGCTCAGTGGGGAAATGTGGAAAGTTTGACTATAGAATTTCTGTGCAAGACCTGCACGTCCCAGGTCTCTGAACCTGAAAATCACAGTCCACCAAGAGTAATGTGCCGTGGAGAAATTGTATAAAAATTTAAGCGCTCAGTAATTAAATGGCAGTTTTTTTTTGTCGTTTTCTGTGGAAATGCCTCATTCATAAAGACTGCATGTGATATGATGATAAAGTGGGTTAAAGTGTTACGAGCAGACAACTTCGTATAGTAGGTGGAGGGAATCAGACTTGTTCTAAACTCGAAAGTGGCTATACTACAGATTGCTACAGAGGCATCTGAAAAAGTCTGTTCTCCAAGACAGAGGCTGATTTGGCAAAACCCACATTAAATGTTAAAATCCAATCCAAAATGACAATGCTGATTTAAATTTAATCAAATTATTGCAGTTAGGAGCGTGGGAAGTACCTTGTGTTTGACCAAGACTGTTCCGCTGTCAGATCTTTAAAACCACAGCTGAGCTCCCTCTTTCACAATGCATATGCTGTGCCTCACGTGATCGCTTGAGAACCTTTACTCGCTGGGTCGTGATAAGCTAAATGAGTGTGTCTAGTATTTATTGAAGGCGTTCCCTTAGCACGTGCTCCTGTACTTATTTTAAATGTTTGCGCCATTGATCGTTATCCGAGTGACGGCACGGTGATTCCGCCGCGATTCGGTTCTGAACCTGTTGTGCACGCATGTTTTGCATGCTGTCTTTTCGAGCCTGCTGCTTAGAGCCCCCTCACTTTCTTACTTGTCTCCAGAGCTGAATGAAATGCTTTAGTTTTGAGACTACAGACGGTGTTTAATGTCGGTTTTGGCAGCTGGAAGGAACGCTTCTGATGTCTTTTTTTTTTCAATGTCCCAGCTCCACAGCCGTTAATGTCACTAATGTCGCAGGAGGGAAATGTCCCTCTAACTGCAAAGTGCTGGCTTGCCACAGAGTTCGGAGTCACTCTGAGTGACGTGTGTATTGTTGCAGAGGATGTGGAGGGAAATACCGGAACGTCTTGTGTAGGGTTCAGATTTGAGATTCTAATAGGTTTTGTTTTTTTTGTTTTTATTTTACGGGAAGCCAAGTTATGATCCCATGAGCTGAAGAGGTGCAAGTGATGAACATTTCCCAAAGAGAGCATAAATGTGAGCTAGGCAAAAAACAGTGTCCTTGTTTAATTTCAAATGGACTACAAAATTGTTGAGAAGGCCACTGCTGTTCCTCATTGGCTCCACAATGGGCCGTTAAGACAATAAGATTACTTGTCATTGTCCTGTGTTTCTGAGGAGCCTGCATTGACGTAGTTGGGTTAAATGAACGTTGGCGGCAAGTGGCAAGAGGGCAGCCGAGAATTTCTTTCTGTGGGCATCGTATTGCGAAAGTGGTGGATTGACATTTTGTACAGCGTGCGGTGCCTCTTTATATTACAAGTGAAAAACTTACTCACGACAAAGGTCTTAAAAGTGCTGGCAGGGTGCAGTCTTTCAGTGAAAGTACAAACTGCACGGCTGCAGAGACTGCCCTTTATGAAGGCGTTGATAGAATTCAAACTGGCTTATATGACTTTCTGCTTTTTGAACCTCCTCGCTGGTTTTTTTTTTTTTTTTGTTTGATTTTGAAAGCTTGCAGAGGGTTTGATTTTTTTCATTTTATATGTATTTTTTTGCTACATTCTATCATAATAACACCTCAAATCCTTGACAGCTTGAGCCTTTCTGAAATAAAAAGTGGCTGTATGTAGTATTATTGAGGTTACACAACGACTAAGTAATGATAGAATATAAGCATATAAGCCTTTTTAAGGTAGGGACACTGATATTTGCATAAATGACCCACTTCATTGTAATTGTTTATGCTGTCATGTTGATTGTCATTGGTGATCTGGTTTTAAGCTGATGTTTAAAACACCTTCATTGCAGGGGTGCTAATTAACATTATACTGGCAAGACTCTTCTGAACAAGACTATGGTTGTTAAAACACTCAACCTAACCACAATAGAATCAATCCCCTTCACTCTGGAAATTTTTAAAATATATAGTAGGTCTGATTTAGCCCCAGAACAAATTGCTCCCCGCTTCACAGAAATACAGTGAAGACATAATCAAGTTCAGTAAACGTTTTAAAATGCATGCTATAACTGCAAGCGAATAAAACGATCCAACAAGGCAGTGCAACCATTCTTTGGCATTTATGACCACTTTTGAAATGCATCCTTTATTTCACTCCACGGAACAGCCTACTGTTATCACAGTCTGTGTGCTTATAGCCTTAACTGGGACCAGACTCAAATGCAAAATGGTGTTGGGGTGACCCTGAAAAATGATTGGTTGCTAAGGTGAAAAGGGTGATCGCGGTGGTCGATTAGGGTGAATTTGATGCATTTGGCTTCGTCAGCTACGACTGTTTAAATTGAACAGCATTTTGCTCCTCCTCCCGCCAGCTGTCGTACCTGTGACAGGGGCCCCTGGTTGCCTAGCTGCTGGTCCAGGTGTGGCTTTACCTCGTGTGTCTCTTTATCCACAGAGTGTGTGAACACAGAAGTGATTCGTATTCCGAGCATGAAGCCACTTTCTTCTGTCATTATCATGGAAGGCTAGTCTTCGGACTGAGGAAGGGGCGCACAGAGGCATTATGCCCGTCTCAGTGGTTGAATTATTATTATTATTTTTTTTCTGAAATGCACTGCGTTCAGATTTTCCTATGGTTGTCATGACAACCACGGACTGCGCAGGTTATCCCAGTGCTCCCAAGAGCAAATTTTTCTTCTTTTTTTTTTTTTTTTTTTTTTTTTTTTGGAATCAATGATTCAGTTCCTTGCCTTCATTGAATACTTTCTGGAAATCGCATTGGGTGTCTGTGAATACGACGTTTTCAGAGCAAAATGTACGGAATGTTCTGGAAACTGGTGTCTGTCTTGCACGTATTCAAGAGCTCTGGGGAAGAGAGGGTCATGAACACAAGCCCAGCATCATCCTCCCGACCCGCAGTGGAGAGCAGGGATTTAATCCTAAATCGGTGTGGGTGAGTGTCCTGCAGATTTGACAGCACGCTGGACAGACACGGCAATGCCCGTTAATATTTTAGGACAGCTGGGAGAAAAATGGCCGGGTTTCTTTTGCTGAATGAAAAATGCATGTCTGTAAGAGAGTGGTGACTGCTTTTCAGAGCCCACTTACGAATGTGGGGACTGAGTGCCTCGATGTCGAACATCAAGGGGACACCAGCGAAGAGGAGAAAAACGCTGTTTTAAACGCACTTACAAAACAGGGCCGCGACTCGATCACAGGTAGGGGGACGCACATTTGGTTTTTAAATCCCATGGCAACCACGCAGCAGTGGAAACGAGATACAGGGGGCGATTAGGGTGACCTCCGCTGAGTCCGCTAACTCCGTTAATTCCCCGGTCTCCCTGTGATTGGATCACCATCCAGCCCTGTCCTGAGCACTGAGGTTATCTTTTCTGCCGTAAGGAAGTCCGAACGTTCGCCGGAGAAAACCCAACATTGTTATTTTTATTTATTTTTTTTTGCGGTCGGTGAAGCCAGAAGGCGGTGTGAAGAGGGCCCGTCTCCTCCCCTGTGTGGGCCCCGGGGGTGTTAAATTTTACGGCCTGCAGATTTCATGCTCTGCGGATGCCTGGCGGTGGCCCCTCTCCCTGCAGATGAACTGCGCTCGCTGACAGGCACTGTGCTGAGGAGAGACGCTGCGCAGCTGCTCGGCTGCGGAGCGTGTGCTGATGGGTTTCAGTGCAGGTTGATTTCCCTGTACCTGCCCTTTGATGTCTACACATGACAACTGCGCGCTCTCGACTGAATTTAGTGTCGCTACGCGCACCAGACTGCCTCGTTAGATTCCCAGCACTGACCCCCCCATAACCCCCTCGGTAATGTTACACCCGGTCTTGTCGCTCTTTCTCTCTCTCCCCCCCTCCATACCTCTCCCTCTGCCTTCCTCCCCCCTCTCTTTCTCCTTCCCTCTCCCCCCTCTCTATCCCTCCGTCTCTCTCTCTCCCTCCCCTCTCTTTCCGCTCTCTCTCTCTGTCCCCTTTCTCTGACTACAGTTGTGAGAATGTGAGTCTGGCTGACTCCTGTGTAGGTGTGTTTGTGTGTGAGTGAGAGTGAGTGAGTGAACAAGCAAGGCTGACTCTGGCAGTTGTGTGTGTGTGGGCCTGGCTGACTCCTGTGCAGTTGTGTGTGAATGTGAGGTGGCTGACTCCTGTGCAGTTGTATGTGAATGTGAGCTGGCTGACTCCTGTGCAGTTGTATGTGAATGTGGGCCTGGCTGACTCCTGTGCAGTTGTGTGTGTGTGAGTCTGGCTGACTCCTGTGCAGTTGTATGTGAATGTGAGCTGGATGACTCCTGTGCAGTTGTGTGTGTGTGTGTGAGCCTGGCTGACTCCTATGCAGTTGTGTGTGTGTGAGCCTGGCTGACTCCTGTGCAGTTGTATGTGAATGTGGGTCTGGCTGACTCCTATGCAGTTGTGTGTGTGTGTGAGCTGGCTGACTCCTGTGCAGTTGTATGTGAATGTGGGCCTGGCTGACTCCTGTGCAGTTGTATGTGAATGTGGGCCTGGCTGACTCCTGTGCAGTTGTGTGTGTGTGAGCCTGGCTGACTCCTGTGCAGTTGTATGTGAATGTGGGCCTGGCTGACTCCTGTGCAGTTGTGTGTGTGTGAGTCTGGCTGACTCCTGTGCAGTTGTATGTGAATGTGAGCTGGCTGACTCCTGTGCAGTTGTATGTGAATGTGGGCCTGGCTGACTCCTGTGCAGTTGTGTGTGTGTGAGCTGGCTGACTCCTGTGCAGTTGTGTGTGTGTGAGCTGGCTGACTCCTGTGCAGTTGTGTGTGTGTGAGCTGGCTGACTCCTGTGCAGTTGTGTGTGTGTGAGTGGCTGACTCCTGTGCAGTTGTATGTGAATGTGGGCCTGGCTGACTCCTGTGCAGTTGTGTGTGTGTGAGCTGGCTGACTCCTGTGCAGTTGTGTGTGTGTGAGCTGGCTGACTCCTGTGCAGTTGTGTGTGTGTGAGCTGGCTGACTCCTGTGCAGTTGTGTGTGTGTGAGTGGCTGACTCCTGTGCAGTTGTGTGTGAATGTGGGCCTGACTGACTCCTGCGCAGTAGTGTGTGTGTGAGCTGGCTGACTCCTGTGCAGTTGTGTGTGTGTGAGTGGCTGACTCCTGTGCAGTTGTGTGTGAATGTGGGCCTGACTGACTCCTGCGCAGTAGTGTGTGTGTGAGCCTGGCTGACTCCTGTCCAAACCGCCCCCCCCCCAGGCCGCTGGCTGTGTCTCAGGCTCTCCAGCCCCTGCAGGCCGGTGGCTGAGGCTCAATGGCTGCTCTGTGCCACCGTTTGCTCAGCGTCTGTCCCCCCCCCGTTTCGGGCTGGCTGGGGAGCCGTCCATGCCATATGGGGGCGACGGGCACCTCTCTCCGCTGGCGGGCAGGCTGGCACAGCGGCACAGCGTTTGAGCTGCATGCCCAGAGACTGGGCCCGCATGCATGCCACAGGCCGCTGCGTTTCTGTTAATTAAGCTCTGCTTTGTGAGGACTTGGAACTTAATCAGCAGGGGGGGGGGCATGGATATGTGTCTGCAGTTGCAGTGCGTGTGTTATGTGTGTGTTTATACATTCGTGTATGTGAGTAGTCCCCAGAAGAGGAAGAGCATTGCTCTTTGAAACGTTCATTGCACTCACAGCCCGGTCTGGCTGAACCTGAATGAGCAGGCCATGGGACTGCCTGGCAGGGCTCCTGTTGTTTTGAATGAATTGATTTTTACTTGGCGGTATTGTGGCTGGCGTGCGGAGGAGAGAAACAAGATGTGGGAGTCGGGGGGTGGGGCGGAGGAGGACTACACCCACGCGACGCACGCAAAAATCAGATTGGGGTTATAAATACCCAGCCAGTGGTCCGGTCTGCCTCCCATGGGCTGGCTTGCCTGCGTGTTCTATTTTTAACAGACACGACGCACCAACCTGCCTTGTTAGATCCCCAGCACTGACCCACCTATAACCTCCCCAGTAATGTTACACTCGACATGTCGCCCTCGCCCTCTCCCTCTGCCTCCCTCTCTCTCCCCCTCCCTCCCTCCATACCTTTCCCTATGCCTCTCTCTCTCTTGCCCCCCCTTACCTCTCCCTCTGCCTCCCTCCCTCTCCCTCACTTTCTCTCTCCCCCTCCTTATTTTTCCCTCTGCCTCTCTCTCTCTGTTTCTCTCACTCTCTCGCCCCCCCCCACCACCTCTCCCTCCCCCCCCTTCCTTCCTTCTCCCTCTCCCTCTGTCCCCCTCTCTCTGTCTGTCTGCAGTGGGCCTCTGTCAACAGCGGTTGCTATGGAAATCAATATGATTATGAAAGTGCAGAATAGCGGTGTGCTCTGGGTGCCGAACGAGAGAAGGAATGAGGCTCTGCCAGGAGGGCCTGGCATCTGAAGAGTGAAAGGATTCGGATGACTGGGCGTAAATTAACCCGCTGCCGCTTCCTGAAAGGATGCCGGTGTCATCGTAACCCGGGACGGGGCGTTCGGAAAAGATAACAACGAGAACAGCTAATTTACTCAATAGGCTGTTTAACAACCTTAAAAGTCAGCTGTCAGTGTCGGTGCATTCAGATAACTGGTGGTGCTGTTATGGGGTAGGGAAGACGAAATGTGCGTCAGAAATATCCGGCTATGAAGCGAAACATGGTAGCTCGCTATCCAGCATAATTGGAACAGTCTGCGTTGTAGCGTGTAAGCTGTTTCCGGATTGAACTGTCGGTTCTACACTTAATTAAAATGTTATATCCCGTTTAGTTAGATGGCTGTGCTTAAGGCCAGTACTATGCCAAGCTTACTGCTGGGGGTGTGACTGCCTGTTCTTTAGGATAAATTAGTATTTTAGTTTCATTCTGGACTGACTGACTAAATGAAGCCACACAGTACCAGCAGATTGTTTCACTGAGCACAAGAAGCATGAAATTAATACTGAGCAACTGAAGGATGGTTTACAAAAAAAAGTTTAGGATGGTTCAGTTGCCCATAATGGATGATGTGTGTTCATTTCTAGCCAAGCAGTGGACTTTGTGATTGTGTTCGGTTACATTTTATTTGAAATGTTAGAATGCATGCGGGTCCAGCGCCTCATCTGCATCTATCATTCACAAGACACAAGCATGGAGCTGCTGGCTTTGTGAAGGTAATGTACTCCTGCAGCCTAGAAGCGGACACTGGAATGGTGCCCTCACCCCCGATATTCACATCTGGTACCCCGATAGAACCGCTGAGACTGGGGGGTTCCAGTAGGCCTCATCGTTCTACATGTACAGTCTTGGCTTAAGGACCTATAACCTCCTGTTTGCTTTCATCTACCCTATTGCATTGACCAATCAGGCTGGTTCTTCTGACCAGCTCTGACTTGTGGGAGGGAAAAAAAAGCTTTCATTTCAGTTGAAAGGGTGATCAGGTCCTCCCTGGTAGCTTATCTGGAGTCACAGCGATGCCCAGCTACTAATCGCTGTGCCCAGTGAATGGATGCATGGTTATCTGTCAAGTATACTTCTGAATTTAGCTGCCTCTAAAGCAGCTAAGATCTCGTTTTTTTCTGTTTTACCGCTTATAAACAAGCTGCAAGTGTAAATAACTCTGCTTTTGGAGATGCTGGAAGGTGTATTTCTGTCACTAATTAGCAAAGCTGGCATTGCTTCTGTCTGTTGCCTGAATTTCCCGAAAAGTTGGGCTGTCCCATTAGAGGCTGTGGAGCTGGTGGTTTTTTTGCATCCTGTAAATCTAAGAGTCTCGGAAATAGTGTTACATCTCATCTTCTTAATCATGGTTTCTGTTTGCTCGTTATATCTTGTCATTTTACTGATAATTCAGTCGTCTGACACCTTGGCTGTGTTTATTGGCCGTGCCGAACTATCTGTGTGTAATAATGACAGCATTCCTGTAGGGGGTCATTAAAACTGCCAGTTGTTGTTGTTGTTGTGAATGAGAAGCTGTCGAAATGCCATCTTTTTTTTAACGTGATGAATCAGACAGAAACTGTGTGGGTGCTAGTTTCCATCGTGTATGTTAGCGTGCTTTCACCTGGTCTGTCTGCCTTGAGCCAAAACATATTTCAACAACGTAAAAGTGTGTCAATTCTTCCATTGACATCCTTGAAATGGGGAGGAAATAGTTATGCTAACATCACTAATTCAAAGAAGAAGAAAAAACATATATACGTATTTATGCATATATATATATACATTTTTATATGTGTGTATGAGGAAAGGAGCAACATTAAGGTTCTTAAAGTCCTTTGCGTTTTACCTAAAGATTTGAGAATTGAAAAACCCATGTTCTTGAAACCCATGGGACACCCGCCGACTGAAAGGTTTGCTGTCGGTTTGAGGCCAGACGAAAGCCCAGGGATGGATCGTCACATGGGCGCTTTTTACTTCTCGCAAGTTAAATTCGATAAATTTGCAGACAATATTTTCCTCCTTAAACTGCAGGTTTGGAGGTGACAGGAGGGTGTTCGTTATCTGTGTGACGCGGTGGGTGCTTTTTTTGGACGCAGTGGGGTGTAATGCAGGTTAAAGCGCGTCTCGTGTGGACGTACAGCACGTTCTGAGGACTCAGCAGAACCGCCAGCGAACTGACACTTGACACCTGTTATACAGAATGTGCCAGACGCACACAGGCAACCCTGCGTGTAGCTGACCTGCCGGAGATACGTCTCACTACAGACACTGCACACACACACACTCACACACACACTCACACACACACACACCACACACCACACCCAACACACACCACTACACACACCACACACACACTCCACACCCACACCACACTCACACCACACACCTCACAACACACACACACACACACACACACAGCCAACCACACACACCACTACAACACGTCCTCACACACAACACTCACACACACACACACACCACACACTCCACACACACACCACACACACACACACAACACACTGCTCCAACACACACACACACACACACACTACACTGTCTCCCAAACACACACACTTCAACACACTACACCACACTTACATGTCTCCACACACACCACTACACTTTCTCACATACCATTTCTTCTCATATTCATCCTGTTTATTCCTTTTCCATCTCGTACTTATTTTTTTTTCTCTTTGTGAGCATTATCCATTTCTTTTTATTTCCTGTTTTCATCCCCTTTCACATTCATCTACTTATTTATTTTTTCCATTTTGTAAAATGAAAATGAACCTTGTTTCTCCCGCTCCTGTAAACAGTGTGCAGTAAAAGAAGAGCGATGCCTCACTCAGACAGGGCGCTGCTCGGAGCACCTCAGCCGAAATGAGCCCTCAATCAGGGGGAGAGCGCTCGCCGAGAGACCAGGGCAGCTTCATAAGCGTCTTCATCAGGAAACAACAACGCGCTCGCGGTGTCTGCAAGACGGATGAGCCAATTACCCGTGCGGATGCTCATCTCCCCGCTGCCGTGGTTACACGTCTGCAGTCACCGATTCAGTTCCATTTTCCAACACAGCCGCACTATATACTTTATTATTATTATTATTATTATTATTATTATTATTATTATTATTAATAAACGTTTTCTTTTCCGATGTGATTTGAGCATTATGTGACATAGACACCTGGACTGTTACTGAAGCAGTTGAGTTTAAATGTTTGCACAGATTGTACGTCTGATGGAGAGGGACTTTTGACGTGGCTGAGGCAAGAGTTAACAGGATTTAAGAGTTCTTATTCTGCAGTCTGTCACTCTTAATATTACAGATAACTATGAATCTTAATGAGTTGTGTAACACTTTGCAAATGACGAAACATTTTCATGTGTTTTTTATCTATTTTTTTAAAAATAATTCTAAATTCTGTCACAGTCATTTTCCGTGTTTTGTGATCAGTTTCGAGAGTTCACTGTTCCTACCGGTCGTCTTGAATGTCGGCCAGAACAGCGCCACCTGTGGTTGGGAGTGCTGGAGTGTGGTGCCTAACTGGCCCCTGCCCCTCCTCCCTCCCACACCCCACCAACCCCTCATCACTGAGCTCCTGTGACCCGCAGGCCCCAGCTGCACTGCCCCCCAGCCCCCCAGTGCAGTAGCTGCAGGAGCATCCCTCGTTCACTGCAGAGAGAACTGAGGCGTCTGACCGACTGCGTGCGCTTTGCTGAAGCGTCTGCCTCCCGATCTGACATCACCGCGATGTCACAGGCCAGCCAGTTGTGATTGGCTCTTGTGCATTGCACTTGATTATATACCCACAAAAAGGGAAGGAATTCTGATGGTCTTAATATGGGGTTGCTATGGTTTGCTGTTGAGCGTCGTAGACGCACAAGAGTGTTGCGTTTCATTCCAAGGGTCTGAGATTGATTGGAGAAATGGAAAAACGGAAAGCTAAATGGAGGATGAAATGAATTGGTGCCATTAATCCTTCTCCGGTTTTCCAAATATTTAGATTTTGTGCAGCCTGTAATTCCATACCTAGGCCAGCTTTTTCCCCCGGGATTGGCATCATCATGCGTACAGTGTGTGTGCTCATCAGGACAGCTGTAAAAAGCTATGAATCTCAGAGTCTGTTAATGGTGGAGCATCGCAGGCCTGTGTGTGTGTGTGTGTGTGTGTGTGTAAAGCGTTGCAGGCCTGCCTGTGTGTGTGTGTGTGTGTGTGTGTGTTTAAAGCATCACAGGTCTGTGTGTGTGTGTATGTGTTTGTTTTTAAAGCATCACAGGTCTGTGTGTGTGTGTATGTGTTTGTTTTTAAAGCATCACAGGCCTGTGTGTGTGTGTCTGTGTGTGTGTGTGTTTACAGCATCACAGGCCTGTGTGTGTGTGTTGACAGCATCACAGGCCTGTCTGTGTGTGTGTGTGTTTACAGCATCACAGGCCTGTGTGTGTGTGTTGACAGCATCACAGGCCTGTGTGTGTGTGTGTGTGTTTAAAGCATCACAGGCCTGTGTGTGTGTGTGTGTGTGTGTAAAGCATCGCAGGCCTGCGTGTGTGTGTGTGTTTAAAGCATCGCAGGCCTGTGTGTGTGTGTGTGTGTGTGTGTGTTTACAGCATCACAGGCCTGTGTGTGTGTGTGTGTGTGTGTGTGTGTAAAGCATCGCAGGCCTGCGTGTGTGTGTTTGTTTATAAAGCATCGCTGGCTGAGGGATGCTGTTTCTCCTTGCGACAGATGAGATGAGCGTATCGTCTCTGTGCGGTACGGTAGGTTTGAGCCACTCCTCTCCTCTTATCTCCCCTCCCCCTCCTCTGAGGTGGGTGCTGGGACAGGTTAGCGAAGGCTCGCCTCGTGCTCATTGTAATTCGGCAGGGAGCTCCTGGGGCCTAGGGGGAGGGGGAGGGGGAGGGGGAGGGGCCTGATTAGCCCTCAGCCTGCAGCTTGTCCAGGCCGTTATTTATAGTTGTGCTGCTCATAATTGCTGCTGTTTCTGTTTTGGGGGGGCGGGGCTATGTGGAATAGTACGCTAATCTGGTTTCCGTTGAAATGGGGAAATAATCACCCCACTTTATCATTCCTAACCTGATTACCTTCCCGCCCCCCCTTCCCCTCACCCCTGTGTTCTCATGGGGGAGATTCTGAGTGACGAATGACATCAGCTGCCATCATTGCTTGAAAACAGCCAGATTTCTCTCTGAAAATGATTCGTTTTTGGGCTTTAATCTGAATCGGTGCAGCTTTAATGTGAATAGGTACTTATTTTATTTTTTTTAGCATCTTAGTTTTTTTTTTTTTGGTAATTCATTTTGAATGTGATTCCTTCAAGTTTTTAGCGCGGTCAGACGTGTTGGTGTAATTGGCTTTATCTCCTGCAGCTGTGGGTGGCTGTAAGGAGGTCAGGCAGACCCGCCCTCCCCTCCCTGCTCTGCGGAGGCCAAGCTTTGGCTTTGGCTCTTTGCCTCGCCCGTCCCAGCCTGGGAGGCCGAGGGCCAAGTCTGGAGACTGTGCGCCCTGAAATGAGCTCATGGAGGACCTGGCCTTTAGAGACTCTGACTCCATGGAGGACCTGGCCTTTAGAGCCTCTGACTCCATGGAGGACCTGGCCTTTAGAGACTCTGACTCCATGGAGGACCTGGGCTTTAGATACTCTGACTCCATGGAGGACCTGGCCTTTAGAGGCTCTGACTCCATGGAGGACCTGGCCTTTAGAGGCTCTGACTCCATGGAGGACCTGGCCTTTAGAGGCTCTGACTCCATGGAGGACCTGGCCTTTAGAGGCTCTGACTCCATGGAGGACCTGGCCTTTAGAGGCTCTGACTCCATGGAGAGGACCTGGCCTTTAGAGCCTCTGACTCCATGGAGGACCTGGCCTTTAGAGCCTCTGACTCCATGGAGGACCTGGGCTTTAGATACTCTGACTCCATGGAGGACCTGGCCTTTAGAGACTCTGACTCCATGGAGGACCTGGCCTTTAGAGCCTCTGACTCCATGGAGGACCTGTGCAATTATAAAATGGTTTTCTCATTTTCTTAACAAGAGTGCGAGGAGCTTGGCTAGTGTTGGCGCACCAGCGTGGCCCCAAAAGTAAGCAGAGGAAATGACGTCGTCATTTTGGAGAGAGAGAAAGAGAAGCTGCGTTTGTTTTGGCTCTGTTGTCGCGTGTGAGGACGAAGGTGGAGCTTCAGCTGGGAGACAGGCGGGTGGAGAGAGGGGGGGGGGTGATCTCATTGAGCCACAGGCATGTCTGTCACACACACAGGTCCGTCCACGGCGGGGCCCGTGTGGAGGGGCGGGGGGGGGGGGTCTCCTGGGAGGGCTGGGGCCCCGCCCCTTCCCGGGGCATTAATATTCCGGGGACGGCGCTCCGCTGAGTTTTTATTGGCTCCCCACACGCGCTCGTCCGCGGCTGCGGGACGCTGACATTGATGTTGATGACCCCCCCTCCTCGAATGGGGGGGGGGGGGGGGGTGGAACGGCCCGGTGGAGCGCGTGTGGGAATGAGACTCATTTTTCACCCCGCGGAGGACGAAGGAGCGAGGGAGGGAGCGAGGGAGGGAGGAAGGGAGGAGCAGAGGGAGCGCAGACGGAGGAGGAGAGGAAGCGATTGTGACAAGCCGTCGCGGGGAGCAGGTCCTCTCGAGCTGCCCTTTATCCGGCTCGGTGTGCTGCTTTCCCACCGGCCCGCGAGAGAGACGGGCTGTAATTGGAGGGGAGATAACAGCCGTCTCATAGCCTCTCCGCACACAGAGGCCCTCTCCACATCAGAGCCACACTGCTGCTCCTTTACAAGCAGCCCCTACTGCGCTGGAGTGGGTGCAAGTACTAGTGATGGAAATTGTTGATGGAAAGCTTGGAGGGGTGTGTGTATGTGTGTGTGTGTGTGTCTGTCTGTGTGTGAGTGTGAGCATGAGTGTGTGTGCGTCTGTGTGAGTGTGTGTGTGTCTGTGTCTGAGAGTGTGTGTGTGTGTGTGAGTGCGAGAGAGCGTGGGTTTGTGTGCGAGCGTGTGTGTGTGGGTGAGTGTGTGTGATCGTGTTTGTGTGTGTGTGCAACAGTGCGTTTGTGCGTGCGAGCGTGCGTGTGTATGCGTGCAAGAGTGAGCGCGCATGCATTTGTGTGTGTGTGCGTGCGTGCAAGCATGTGTGTGTATGCGTGCATGTGTGTGTAAAGGCGCTTTGTTTACCTTGGGGATTGCGGGCTGCGTGCCATGAAAGAGTCTGGGCATTTTTGCGCGGGAGCAGCAGCGCAGTCACAGAGACAGATAGAGTGAGTGAGAGAGACACCTAGAGGGCTCAGAGAGCACTGCAGGGCCCAGTGAGAGGACACTCTCTGAGGACCTTACACACAGATGTACAAACATACAGACAATAAATAAATGAGCTGCCATTCATTGAGTAGCATAATATTATGTACATACATACATGTCCATGGGCTGTATTTGTGTATTACCGGCCTTCGGGGAACAGAGGTTATCATGGCAGATCAGCATTAATAATTAATCTGCGGTGCTCTAACAGCAGGGTTAACATATTTGCATGACTCTCTGGACGTTCCTGTGGATGTGCAGACAGCCGGTGATGTCTCGCTGTAACACTCGTGTTAACCAGGCAGATGCACCACTGACTGGACCATCTGTCGCCGACCACAAATCATTTGGAGACAAGTGGTTGAAATGCAGGTGGATCGTCCTGTAACTGTATGCGTTTTCTCTCTCTCTCTCTCCCTCTCCTTCCCTCCCCCTCCCTCTCTCTCTCTACTCTCCCCCTCCCTCACTCTCTCTCTCCCCCTCCCTCTCTCCCTCCCTCACTCTCCTGCTCCCCCTCTCTCCCCCCTTTCTTCCTCTCTCTTCCTCCCCCTCCCTCTCTCTCCCTCTCCCTCCTTCTCCCTCTCCCCTCTCCTCCCTCCTCTCCCCTCCCTCCCTCTCTCTCTCTCCTCCCCTCCCTCCCACCCTCCCTCTCTCTCTCCAGGGAGCACTGAGCTGAGAGCATGGCTCACTCCAAGACCCGGGCCACCGATGGGAAGATCACCTACCCCCCGGGGGTCAAAGAGATCTCCGACAAAATCTCCAAGGAGGAGATGGTGCGCAGGCTCAAGGTGAGGAGAGTGTGTGTGTGTGTGTGTGTGTGTGCGTGCGTTCTTTCCACCAGAACATCATGGTCTGCTGCAGTCTTGTGAGGTCCCCAGTCTCTGATGCCCGCTCTGTGGACGGATGTTTCTGAGCCCTTCACTGAGTCTGTTTCATCTGGAGCACGTACCTGTGCACACCCTGAATCATTTAGGCCTCTTCCTTTTTTAAATTATTTAAACGAGTGGTGTTTTACTGTGGATTCCTAACATCGCATAGGCAAGGGAAACGCATTCAAAATTTTCTGTGAAGCTAGAGCTACCTCTTAAATATTGCTTATTTATTTTTGCGCCTGTTTTGACTGGTGCCACCTATTCGAGAGCCCAAATCTCCGAATGTAGCCAACGCTCTAAAATGGCCGTGAAATGGACTGTTCTCACAAGACCCTTTGCAGTGACCCACCACCCACCATGTCCTTCCATGGTGAAACATCAGAAGCCTGTTTTTCCATGTTTGTGCGTCCCACGGAAAAAGAATGTGGGCGTAAGGCGGATCATTGTATGATTTTATTCAGTCATGATCCTCTGTTGCTCCGGGGATGACCCCAGTAGGAGTGGGGGTGAAGGCCAGCTCAGCCAGCTCCTGGAAGGGCCACCATTGATTCTGCTCCATTATTGATGGAGCCGCTGGCCGGTGCTGTCACCTTACTGTCTCATTAACGTCTGTGCCAAAGAGAAAGAGCCGGGCTTTCACTCCATAACCCAGGCACGTGGAACTCCGGTCCTGGAGGGCCACTGTGTCCGTGGGTCTTTGAGGTTTCCTTTCAGTTAGCAGCCAATTAAAGCCTTGAGAAAAAGGCATGTGGACGCTTCAGCCAATTGGTGACTTACATTAATGAGTTGTGCTGAAACGCACCGAAAACCAGCAGACCCTGTGGCCCTCCAGGACTGGAGGTTGATACCCCTACTCTAACCTTTGTTCCCCAAAGCTGACTCCCTATTTAATTAGCAATGTAGAAATTTTGACACGCCGTGGTGTGCTGGTTCTTACGGGGCCCGGTTCCTCTCCCCCGTCCCGCAGATGGTGGTGAAGACCTTCATGGACATGGACCAGGACTCTGAGGAGGAGAAGGAGCTCTACCTCAACCTGGCCCTGCACCTGGCCTCCGACTTCTTCCTCAAGCACCCGGACAAGGACGTGCGTCTGCTGGTGGCCTGCTGCCTGGCCGACATCTTCCGCATCTACGCCCCCGAGGCGCCCTACACCTCCCCCGACAAGCTCAAAGTGAGCGGCCGGCTCGTAGTGCTGAAGTGAATGCTACAGGGCTTTAGCATTGTGACCGGTGTCATATAACCCCTGTAATGTTTATCTGAATATTTATGAGAAAAAATAGCTTGGCTCTCCTACAAATATCCAAGGCTTTTTCCTAATGGCATTGACGCTCAAACCATTTTCCTCGGACTGACGGAGTGTAGCACAGTGGGTAAGGAACTGGGCTTGTAACCGAAAGGTCGCAGGTTCGATTCCCGGGTAAGAACACTGCCGTTGTACCCTTGAGCAAGGTGCTTTACCTGCATTGCTTCAGTATATATCCAGCTGTATAAATGGATGCAATGTAACATGCTATGTAAAAGTTGTGTAAGTCGCTCTGGATAAGAGCGTCTGCTAAATGCCTCTAATGTAATGTAAATGTAATGGACTCTTGTCCTCTGGGTTTCTGGGGGAAGCCCCTCCCCCTCTGACAGGCCTGGCCGTGACGTCATTTCTCCCTCCTCCGTTTCAGGACATATTCATGTTCATCACACGGCAGCTGAAGGGGCTGGAGGACACCAAGAGCGCCCAGTTCAACAGATACTTTTATTTGCTCGAGGTACGTTTGGGCTTCTTTGGGGGGGGGACTGTTTGCGGCTCTTTGGCGCCCCCTTTGGTAGAGCGAGTTTTCCCCACGGTGCTGTTTTTTGATCCTGCAGAACATAGCCTGGGTGAAGTCCTACAACATCTGCTTCGAGCTGGAGGACAGCAACGAGATCTTCACCCAGCTCTACAGAACGCTGTTCCAAGTGATCAAGTGAGTCCAACCTGGCGGCCGTCCCAGAACACTCCAAGGCCGGAAGCCCGTTGATTACAGTCCCAAAGCGGCCAAAGCTGCGGTCGATTGTGTTTGGAACCCAAATGGGACACCACACCGTAACGGGGTTCCTAATAAGGACCCATCTGGCATTGTGGTAAACGGGATGTGTGGTCTAGTTTATGTTTTCTAAGCCAGTGCATGTCTAATCAAGTAAATATAGTGGAAAACGTTGTTCACAATGATTTTTAAACGTTTAGTTCCACCCACCTCTCCCTTCCCCGGCAATGACTCCCGGTTCCCACTCTCATTTCAGCAACGGGCACAACCAGAAGGTGCACATGCACATGGTGGACCTGATGAGCTCCATCATCTGTGAGGGGGACACTGTGTCGCAGGAGCTGCTGGACACTGTGCTGGTCAACCTGGTCCCTGCACACAAAGTAACGAGCACTTCTTTGATCCTCTGAACCTTTGTAGAAATAATGTATGTGTCGGTAGGGTGTGGGGGTGGTTGTGCCCTCGCTGTGTGCAATCTAAAGACCCTTTTCACAACATTAGTGAAGCTTTCTGGGTTATGTGCTGTAGTTTGAGTTGTGCTTTGCTATATGGAGTGAAGGTTCAGTGCATATGTCTTAACATTTGTGCCTCCCTGTCTAACAGTTTCGTTGCGTGATATATGGATACTTTTTTTCAGCAGCACGTACTCTGCTGTGCTGAAGTCGTATCTTTTCTCATTTTCCTGGTGTGATGCGTAGGGAAGGGAAGGTAAAGCCGTATTAAATGTGAAGACTCCTGAGAGAACACGATATAGGCCACCTTATACCAAGTGTGTCCCCTGCTTTGGCATTTAAAACCATGACAGGGAGTAATGACAGGGAGAGTTTCACATAGGGAGAGGGATATGTTCACATGGTAAGCTCCTCATGCTGTGTCCCCAGCACCTTGCACACGTTTCTGTTTGCCCTTCTCTCTGTCTCATACGGCTTCAGTGATAAAAGCTGAAGCTTCCTTATTCATCTGGGGGTAGGGGGGTGGGGGGGGGGGGTGGGGTCTGGAGGGGGGGGGTAGGAGAGGAGAGAATGTGTGGAGGCTCAGCAGAATGCATTACTGAAGCAATCTTTTCAGCTTTTGGGTGGGGGGTGGGGGGGGGGCTGGTAGTCGGAATTGCCTTTTCTGGTGAATCCATTATTATTTGGTACCCAGAAGAGGCTCTGAGTGCACAGCGATGTTCCAGCCGGGGAGCCTGATTTCCAATTTCATTTAGCGCCTGGCCTGGTGTGGCTGAAAATAACCTGTTTAATGCTCTTCCTGTGTCCTGTGCGTGTGCGTGTGTGTGCGTGTGTCTGTGTGTGTCTGTGTGTGTCTGTGTGTGCCTGTGTGTGTGTGTGCGTGTGCATGTGTGTGTGTGTGCTGTGTGTGTGTGTGTGTGTGTGTGTGTGTGTGTGTGTGTGTGCGTGTGTGTGTGTGCCTGTGTGTGTGTGCGTGTGTGCCTGTGCGTGTGTGTGTGTGCCTGTGTGTGTGTGCTGCTGTGTGTGCCTGTGTGTGCGTGTGTGCCTGTGCGTGTGTGCCTGTGCGTGTGTCTGCGTGTGTGTGTGTGTGTGTGTGTGTGTGTGTGTGTGCAGAACTTGAACAAGCAGGCGTATGACCTGGCCAAAGCCCTGCTGAAGAGGACGGCGCAGGCCATCGAGCCCTACATCACCAACGTGAGTCACCCCCGCTTCCACCCCAACATCCGTCCACCTGACCCAACATGAGTCACCCCTGTTTCACCCCCACGGTACCCCAACGTGAGTCACCCCAATTTCACCCTCATTGTACCCCCCAACCGGCTGCCACTCTCATCCAAACTCCATACTCCAGCGTTCTTCAGCTTCTTCTTCATGGATGTCAGGTTATTCATTTTTTATATCATGCACATGAGCCAGCCGTTTTCCGTGTAGGGTTTGTAATCAGTGCGCGAGTGCCGGTGTGTAATTGGAGGAGGCGATGTCTTAAATACGTGGAAGCAGCTGCTCTGTGTCTCTCTGTGCGCTGCCATTGGTGGGAGGCCTGCTGAATCTGCAGGTGCTGGCCTGAACATACTCCTATCCTTTAATGTGTTTTATTATGCTCGTTTTTCATGAGCAAATGTGGCCCTCGGGCCTGTGCGTTAGGCTTGAGTGGCGTGCGTAGGGAGAGACTGCTTGGCAAGGAGGGTGTCCTGGGATGGGAGGATGAAGGAGGAAGGGTCCCGGCAGGGGAAAGGGCTCCTGGCAGATAGAAGGGGTCCCGGCAGGGAAAGGGTCCCGGCAGGGGAAAGGGCTCCTGGCAGATAGAAGGGGTCCCGGCAGGGGAAAGGGCTCCTGGCAGATAGAAGGGGTCCCGGCAGGGGAAAGGGCTCCTGGCAGATAGAAGGGGTCCCGGCAGGGGAAAGGGCTCCTGGCAGATAGAAGGGGTCCCGGCAGGGAAAAGGGCTCCTGGCGGATAGAAGGGGTCCCGGGCAGGGGAAAGGACTCCTGGCAGATAGAAGGGGTCCCGGCAGGGGAAAGGGTCCCGGCAGGGGAAAGGGCCGACGCAGCGATGCTTTTGCGCGGGTGCTGATTCGGGGCTGTTGTGAGCTCCGATGTGAAGGCGTTTTTCGCGGCGTCCCGCCGGAGGCTCCCTGCCCCCGCCGCTCCCGCGTGACCGCTGTTCCCCCGCGCGGCTCGTTAAAGGCCCCGGAGACCGGGAGCGGCGTCATCTCCCAAACCACACTGCCGGTGTGCCCCCCCCCCCGCGGTTCCTGTGCCAGGCCGTGACTGGGCGAGGGTGTGAAGGGGCGTGTCTCTGTCTCTCAGTTCTTTATGCCCCTGTGCCGGGCTGTGATTGGGCGAGGGTGTGATGGGGTGTGTCTCTGTCCCTGTTCCAGGCTGTGATTGGGTGAAAGGGTGTGACCGGGCGTGTCTCTGTCTCTCAGTTCTTCAACCAGGTGCTGATGCTGGGGAAGACGTCAGTGAGCGACCTGTCGGAGCACGTCTTCGACCTCATCCTGGAGCTGTACAACATCGACAGCCACCTGCTTCTGTCCGTGCTCCCCCAGCTGGAGTTCAAACTGAAGGTGCGCTGCCCCGACCCCCCCCCCCACCCCCCCATCGCCGTTTTAGCTCCAGATTCCCTCAGGTGATGTCGTGGCGTTCACGCCTGTGCGTCTGCTCGTTTCCAGAGTAACGACAATGACGAGCGGCTGCAGGTGGTGAAGCTTTTGGCCAAAATGTTTGGGGCGAAAGATTCGGAGCTGGCAGCGCAGAACAAGCCCCTGTGGCAGTGTTACCTGGGCAGGTAGGGGCACCTGTCACTCTCATTACTCTTACTGGTGTTTGGGAAAATAAGAGAAATGACTGCTAAATGCGTATATGTTTATTTCTACACAGTAAGCGTGACCGAGACCTGGTAGTGTTGTTTATTATAAGTAAAATGTATTATAAATAAATGTAACTGTGCTGTCATTTTTGTGACCTGTAATTTTTCTTTTTTACTCTAAAGTGGTTTATTGATTTTCTTTTTAAAAATTTAAATATTCTTTCCTTTTTTTGTGTCCTTAGGTTCAACGACATCCACGTCCCCATCCGACTGGAGTGTGTGAAGTTTGCCAGCCATTGCCTTATGAACCACCCTGACTTAGCCAAAGACCTGACAGGTGTGTGCTGAACACTGTGTGCTCCTGTGTTAAGCGTATCACAGGCGCTGTCAGGCTGATGTGTGATGGGCTCACTCTGTTTGCTTCCTTTCCTGTCCCCCCCCCCCCAGAGTACTTAAAGGTGAGGTCCCACGACCCGGAGGAGGCCATCCGGCACGATGTCATCGTTTCCATAGTGACGGCCGCCAAGAAGGACCTGGCCCTCGTGAACGACCAGCTGCTGAACTTCGTGAGGGAGCGGACGCTGGACAAGAGGGTGTGTCTTCAGCTCCTGCTGCTCATTAATATTAACGCTGTCACAGGAGTCAGTGGATGATGGTGATAGGACGCTTTACAGAGGATGCTGGGATTGGGCCTGAGAGGAGAAGCCACTCGTTAAAGTGTAACCCATACAAGGCATTTAAATGCATATCCATCACTGCCTTGTGCAAACCAATCCATAGATCCCGTTTGTTCCAAATCAGGGAAGCTCCTCCCATTTTTTTGTATTAATGAATGAAGCCTCATTCTCCCATCATTTGTTGCTGGGAGACGAGGAGAGGGGGCGGTGGGTACCATGTGCAGTTTGGCCTGCCTCACTCTGTGTGCTGCGGGGCGGAGCTGCCTGGTTATTGGGCTGTTTTCGTACGGCCGGCTCTCCCGTGCGTGAAATGCAAACGGCGGGGTCTCATTTCAGCCGAATGACAATACGTCTGTGAACCGCGTGTGTGTGCGCACGCTCGCACCCGGGCTCGGGGAGAATGAACGCAGCCGTGATTATGATACGGGG
This sequence comes from Anguilla rostrata, assembly GCF_018555375.3. Lineage (NCBI taxonomy): Eukaryota > Metazoa > Chordata > Actinopteri > Anguilliformes > Anguillidae > Anguilla > Anguilla rostrata. The sequence goes on along the minus strand of NC_057944.1, from coordinate 34,617,196 downwards.
GCACGTCGCGTTTCTGCGTGTGCGGCTGTCGGGGGGGGGGGGTTCGCTCGCGGGGGGACGTCACGGGGGGGAGCGACGCGAGCGGAACAGGATCGCCGGAATCCATCAGCTTCGCCATTTCCTGCTCGGAGCGTTCCGTCTCTCCTCCTGATCCAATCCCAGAGAGCCTTTCCCACAGCACGGGGCAGGAGGCGCAATCCCATAAATTGGACCATAACTCAAAACCCCCCCCCCACCCCGCCCCCGTCCCGCATACTCAAGCAGAGCCCTCACACAGGAATCTGATTGAGGCCGGGGCGGTGTGCCTGAATCAGAGAGGCGCGGCCCGCTCCTCTATCCGCCCTTAAACTCCCCCTCTCCCCCCCCCCGCCTGCCGTTACGTGATGCCACACGTCACTGACCTCCTCGGACGTTTTTATAGATAATACACCGATACGCATTTATTTATTTATTTATTTATTTGTTTATTTGTTTGTTTGTTTGTTTATTTTTTACGTGCGGGTTCTGAAAGGTAGCGTGTCCTTTTGTGCTAGCCCTCCTGGGCGTGTCCGCCAGCCTGCAGTGTGCTTGCAGTGCTTATGTAAGCACGTGTGCCGACCCCCTCTGAGATTTGGGTCAGCTTTTATGTTTTTTTTCGTTGTGTGAGTGTGTTTTTTTTTTTTTTTTTTTTTGGTCCTGAAATACCGATCTGCTGCGGCTCCTCTGTGATTCAGGGTTTTTTCTTGTTTTTGTTTTCTCCAGTGGCGGGTACGCAAGGAGGCCATGATGGGGCTGGCCCAGATCTACAAGAAGTACTCTCTGCAGGGGGAGGCGGGGAAGGAAGCCACCAAGCAGATCTCCTGGATCAAAGACAAGCTACTGCACATCTACTACCAGAACAGCATCGACGACCGGTGAGCCCTGTGTGTGTGTGTGTGTGTGTGTGTGTGTGTGTGTAAACGAGGGGTTACTGTAGCGCTCCTTACTCTGAGCGACCTCTGTGTGTACAGATCTGAGTTTATGGTTCTGTACGGGTCTGAGAGTGCAATGGCGCCCCCTCTGGTCACAGGGGTAACTGCAGGTATGCTGCTGTGAGAGAGGCAGTTCAGAACGTGTTTTTGATTGTGCGTTTAATGTGGTCTGTGTGTAACTGACCGAACCGGGCACTTCATTTGTAAAGCAGTGGAAGGGTTTGATATGGTCCTGTTCCAGTCATTGGCTAGTCGCTGTGATGCGGTCGGTTATGAGGAAGAGCCCCAAAATCGGCAGGTTTGGGTTCCACAGTTGGCCTTCATAGCTCGATTAGTTTGCAGTCTTAGGCAGAATTTGCAGAGCATTATTAGCAGGGTATTCTGTGTCGCCTCGGGCCAGGTGGAGGGGATTAGCCAACGCGCCCAGTCAGCTCGCGCGCTAACAAAGTGCATCCATGTGTGACCCTTTCCGTTTGAGCCGCTAATGAGATTCCCACCGCCTTCGTCCTTCCTTTTTTGTTTGTTGTTTTCCTCAGAGGGCTGTTGGTACAGCGCACGGTTTCCTGCGTCCTTGTCAAACTTTTTGCAGAATAATCAGATAATGAATCTGCGTCGCACTCCGCTCTCTTGGTGATGTACCAGGGGGGATAGAGTCATACTGAGTGCCCGTAAATGAATGTGACTTGCGCCAGTGTGTGTTTTGAAGTGATCTCTTCGAGTGCATCGATGAATCTCCCTACAGATAGATACACGGGCCAGTGTTCATAAAACAGAGAACTCAGAGCTCACTGATCCAGGATCAGTGTTTCCTTCTACATTACTTGACATTTATTTAGCAGACGCTTTTATCCAAAGTGACGTACAAAAGTGCATATCGTGGTCATTGGGCAACTACAGAACACAGGTTCAGTAAGGCACAATACTAATTTCGTACAGCTATTTATAGCCAAGGACACAGTTCAGTTCACGCAGTGAACATTATTCTGACCAAGCTTATGCCAAGTCAAACTAGGGAGAAGAACAAGCTACAATATTAGGACAAATACAAATTACAAAAAGTGCTGGAATGGGGGTATGTGTAACATGAGTGTCATGAAAGGGGGGGATTTAAAGTGAAATATACAGAGTGGTGGTAGTTGGTCCAGGTATAGTCTGAAGAGATGCGTCTTCAGACCACGGCTGAAGGTGGGTAGTGAGGGAGAGGTTCGAAGAGGGACAGTGAGTACGTTCCACCACTGGTGATGTAAAAGGATTGTGTATGGTGAGGCCTGACTGTAGATCAGCACTCCCTAGCTCCGCCAGCTGGAGGAAGGGGCTCCAGGGTGCTGGGTTGCCCCCCCCCCCAGGTGAGGCACTTGGTTCTTGGTTTAACTGCCCCACCCCTGTGCTTGCCCTGGCCCAGGTAAAATCCCTGCTCTGCCAGTGCTGAGCACTGCTGGGAGCTCTGCAGGGCAGCTGGGAGTCTCTGCTCAGGAGGTGCAGTTCAGTCCAGTAATGAGGATGATGCTGTATTTAACAGTAAATAATGATGCCAGTAATTACTCCAGTAAATAAGTACTTAAGAACAGCAGGTTCTTAAACAATTGAGGAAAAATCTAAGTGGAATTTTAGAATTTTTATTTACTTATTTAAAAATAATTGCCATAGTAATGCATCCTGGTAATTAGCCTGGTAACAGTTCACAGCAAGCTTTTATCTTATCACAGAGCATTGTCATACGGACTAGCCTTTACCCGAGAAAGTGCTCTACAGAAAGTGCATTTAAATGGGCCTGCAGCTGTAAAACAGAGTCTAGACACCCACCCACACACACACACACACACACACACACAAAAAAAGTATTCGCGTAAACAGGACATACAAGGACAAGTCCACTTACATTCATTTCAAGAATACTTTTACACTCCTGTTGGAAACTTACTGGTTTGCCTGGACCTGTTTGGTTTGCTGGTGAGACAGAGCTGTGGAAGCCGACGGGAGAGTGTGGAGTGAAAGCAGTGCAGTTACGAGCTGTGAGGCTAATTCAGAAGTTAGCCATGCTTAAAGGAACAGTTAAAGGAACAGTCTACATGCCCCCCCTCCCCCCCCTTCCTTTAGTTGAGAATAGCAGCGTCTGTCTTTGTCGGGGTCTGTGTTTCCCTGCTTATCGAGCCGGTTGCCATATAACCAGGGAGGAAAGTAGGGCTGCAGGAGGGCTGCCAGTATAAGTCCGAATGCACCGTCAAAGGGGAGCAGATTTAGGTCATTCCCTGTCCGTGCGTGGCCGTGTGTTTACCCGCTGCCGGTAACCACTCTGAGACTGAAATGGCTGTGTGAGGGAGCGATGATGTCACAGAGGCGTGGCTTTACCCGCTGCTGGTAATCACTCTGAGACTGAAATGGCTGTGTGAGGGAGCGATGATGTCACGGAGGCGTGGCACTGTCAGCTGCAGCGTGGCGGTGCTGGCGCCTCCCTGTCCCTGTGTGTGTGTGTGTGTGTGTGTGTGTGTGCGCGTGCGTGCGTGTGTGCGTAAGTGTGCATACCCGCCTGCTTCCTGGGTCCTGTGAGTGCCCTTTATTTAAAGGAGTGAGAGAGGGGCAGTCTGCCTCCTTGTGTGTTTTTTGCCTTTTATTCATGCGAGGGGGAAGCAGGGAGCGCTGGGGTTTGAGGCGGGATCGCCGCTGTGCGGACAGCGTCACGGCTGGGAGTCGAACCCGCAGCCGTGCCGGGGGGGGGGGTTTGTATGTGGGTCTGAGCGTTGGCCGCCGCACAGTCTGTCACAGCAGTGTGTCCTTTGATTGAAGTGCCGCTCATCGTTTAGGGCGAAAGCCTGATTAGTCTCTCCCCCCACATCACTTTCGCTCTTGCTTTGTTCATAGAATGGAGATAAATGGGGCGGGGGGGGGGGTTACAGGTTCTGAATAAGCCGTCTCAGGTTGAGGGGATCGCTGGCTTGTGACGGGCCGCTCGTGTAAGGTTTGTAATCCCCCTCCGGGGTAATCCTGTTAAATTGGGCTGCCGCTGAAAGATTAGCAGCTCCCGGCGCGACGGGCGCTAATGACAGCCGGGATGAGAACGCGGGGAGGAGGAAGTCTGAGGGATCTGCTTCCTGCGGCCTCCGTTTCGTCCGTCAGCACTGCGGAGTCTGCTTCAGGAAGGCACACATCACCCCATGTATGGACTGGGCGCTATGCTCACGTGTGTTCTTAGAGGCGCAAGTTGCCCATAAGTTGAAAAATTTAGGAGCGCACCAATGCATTCCAGTTGGTAGATTCCCCCCTGAATGAGTTCTCCAGTTAGCACACATCAGTTTTCAGGAGCAAATGCTCCTAAAATGGGAGCTCTGTAAATCCCTGATGGAGTTAGCTGGAGGTGTGACAGTCGCTCCGCTGTAGCGGAATTCAGAATTAAACCCTTTTGAGGAACGGTTGCGTTTGGGGAAAACTCTTCTCTGTGGTTTTGGCCCCCCTGGTTAGTTTGGAGGTGATGCTTCTGATCGTGCTTATGACAGATAAAAATGTGTGAAGCGCACAGGATGTTCCCCCAAGGCCTCTTGGGAAGCCGAAGGCAGTGCGGTCCCCCGGGTGAAAGCAGTCGCTCTGTGTTCAGGAAGAGGAGCAGGCTGGGAGCTGGCTGGTGCAACATGTCGGATATAAAATAGTCTAATGAGCACATCTCACCTCCTGAACCAGCTCGGGTTGACACGGCTCCTCCACAGAGTCTCAACACTTGTTTGTTGTGTTCGGCGTTCAGTTTGTTGAAGTGTGCTTTTGCTGCAGCACTTAACGCCCTGAAGGCGGGTAAACACCCCCTCACACACACACACACACACACACACACACACACACAGAGGGGTCTCTGTGCTTGCGTTTGCCCTCTGCACCTCCTCTGGCTCGCCCCGCGCTCCGGGGTCCTCGTTAACGAGGGAAATGTTCCGCTCCGATGTGTTTCTGATCGTCAGCCTCTGCTGCCCCAGCACGGCTAATTTCAGCGCAGTTTGGAAACGTTCAGGGCCAAACGAGCGGAAAAGAGCAGTTAATTTGCGGACGGGCTTGCGTTCAGGCTCGTGTTGAAGTAGCTGTCGGAGGCCGAAACCTGACGCCTGTCTGCTTCTGGATGAGTAGAGGTGTGGTGGTCTTTGTGTGGAGGACCACACGTGAATGGCTAACTGTCCGTCTGTCCCGTCTGTCCCTCTGTCCCTCTACAGGTTGCTTGTGGAGCGCATCTTTGCCCAGTACATGGTGCCCCACAACCTGGAGACCATGGAGAGGATGAAGTGTCTGTATTACCTGTATGCAACGCTAGACCTTAACGCTGTGAAGTGAGTAAGACCTGAGTTTGTCATGTGACCATGTCACTGCCTGTATGAATGATTAGGCCTTAATGCTCTGGACTTCCCCTGAGTTTTGCATGTGACTGTATTACTACAATGCATGCAATGTTAGAAGCTAATACAATCAAGTGAGTAAACCTGAGTAGACCTTGTGACTGTCCTTTCACCTGAATCTTATCCATCCAGACGGAGCTGCTTGCGGGAGTGTAGGCTGAGCAGACATGGCTCGTCTGAGGCTGGGTTATGGCTTTGCGCTTCCATAGTTCTCGTGGAGCAGGTGCACGTATCCACTGCAGTGCTGTGGATAACAACCTGTGACTGTGGTTGGGAGCCTAACGTAGCAGAACGCTACGTTGACCTTGCCTAGCCTGTGTAGAGGTGGGGGTTGAGTCAGCCAGGGTCCCCTGGGGCTACTGTGACATCATCATCCTGGCCACTCCCCCAGCACCTACCGGTTACCGCGTTACTAGTTGTCATCGGTGACGGATGTGCCTCTGCTCCCTCCTGCTCCTCCTGAAAGTTTTTTTTTTCCCTTTTCAGAGCTCTGAATGAAATGTGGAAATGCCAGAACATGTTGAGACACCACGTCAAAGACCTGCTGGATCTCGTCAAGCAGCCGAAAGTGAGCCGGCTGCTTTCGCTTTCGTTTTTTAGTTTATTTTATTTTTCCGTCGTGCCGTTGCACCTCACATCTGCTCCTTCGCAGAAGGGAGAAGCAGAAAGAATGTTTCTGTTTATCAAACGTAGTTTAGTATGATTTGAAAAATAATAACGTTCACTGTCTCACGTTTTGTTTTTCAGTCCGAGGCCTGCAGCAAGGCAGTGTTCTCCAAAGTCATGGTCATCACAAGTACGTTTCTTGCTCAAAAGGTTCTTTGGCGGTTAATGGCAGTTAATTTGAATTTTTGATTGGCGGCCAAACGTGTGCATGAATCCAGCCTCTGTGTTTGAACAGGAAACCTACCAGACCCCGGCAAAGCCCAGGACTTTGTGAAGAAGCTGGCCCAGGTTCTGGAGGAGGACGAGAAGATCCGGAAACAGCTGGAGACGCTAGTCAGCCCCGCCTGCTCCTGCAAGCAAGCGGAGGGATGTGTGGTGAGAGCATTACCTCATCCCTCACTGAGACGCCCCCAGCCGTCCATATTTAAACCGTCTCACTCTGGCTGAACTGCTGCTCTCTGAGTCCCTCAGTGAATATGAGTCAGTGCTCATCACCACTGCTAGAGTTCTCCTTCCAGCTGGACTCTAGGATTAGATGGAGGGGAAAAAATGATAAAAATCTATGTTGGCAAGATAAATTTTCCTACTGTGTAATGTTTTGTGAATGATTCAGTATGATTTCCCCCTCCCCCGTCCCCACGCCGCCTGCAGAGAGAGATCACAAAAAAATTGGGAAGCCCCAAGCAGCCTAGCAACCCCTTCCTGGAGATGGTGAAGTTCCTGCTTGAGAGAATCGCCCCGGTCCACATCGACACAGAGTCCATCAGGTGAGGGGCCTCGGCCAATCACCTGCTCCGTCACACTGTCCTGTCATGTGTACCTCCCACACCAAGGGGGCGATCTTCGCATTCTGGATCATTTAATCTACACTGCCTTTGCTCCACTTTTCCTCTTCTCCTCAACTAATCTTCCCAGACGCAGATTTCTTTTGTAGAGCGTATGGCTACCCTACCCTGTTAGCAATATAAAGAACATACCCCAGGGTCTTACCCAAAATAGTATGAGCTATTTATCTCTTTATGTGGAAATAGATTTTTGGGAGGATTTGGCTCCCATTAGAACTCACCAGGTTTTTCCTCTTCCCCCCTTCCCCCTCCCCAGTGCCCTGATCAAACAGGTGAACAAGTCCATAGACGGCACAGCGGACGACGATGACGAGGGCGTGCCCACTGACCAGGCCATCCGAGCTGGCCTGGAGCTTCTCAAGGTACAGTAGACCCCTGAAGCGGGATTTGGAAACTGGTGCTGGTGGCCCCTAAATGCTAGCCCAGGCGCTAATGCTGGAAAAAAAAGAAAAGTGGGCACAAAAAGCAGTCACCTGACCTGAGTGAATATTGCTGAGGGGAGCTGAGGAGACGGGTGGGCGTGTTTACTTTGACTGGAAGTCGATGGCACAGCCTTCAAGGGCCGTGACTTGACGTATCTCGAGTGTGGATGCACTCCTACCCAGCGCTCTACGGAATGCGCCAAGTCATGTGACAGAGAACCCGCTGGAACGCTCAGCGCTCAGGCTAAGCTGGCTGTGCTGTTAGCTGTGCTGCGAGCGGTCGATGCATACATTGGTTAGTCAATGAAAAGCCCGTACGTTACGCGGAAGGGTCCGGCGATCGATGGCGTCCTCTGGCCTGTGAAATTGAGCGGGAGTCAGCGAAGGGTGCTCGGTGAGGAGGGTTGGCGCCCCTTGGCCCAAAGGGAGATTCGCACGTTCAAAGTCCTCGTTTTAAGAGAAATTATTCAGGAGGCTCTGCAGTATGGATTAGCCGTGCTCATCTGCTCTGACTTGTGTGAGAATACGACTGACTCACATCTGCAGTGCAGAGTGAGTGCCGGGCTTCTGTGAGAGCAAATTTAAAACTCAACCAGTCGGGCATGGGCCACTCCAAGTTAACTGAACAAAGAGTGTATCTCTCTCTCTCTCTCTCTCTCTCTCTCTCTCTCTCTCTCTCTACATTGTGTTTTATTCGTATTGTATTTTACTGTCTGCCAAATGTTTGATCTTCACAAAAAGAAATGGCTGCAGGTGTTTATCACGGTTAGACGTGGTCCAGCGGGGCTCCTGTGTCAGACACGGTGATGCAGTTAGACGGCGGAGTGTTAGGAGGCCTGGGCTGGAAGCTGTATGATCCGAGGACACGTTTGTGTGTCTGCTGGGTGGAAGTGACCGGACCCCCCTTCCCTAATCCCCCCACCCCGCCCCAGGTCCTGTCCTTCACCCACCCCGTGTCCTTCCACTCGGCCGAGACCTTCGAGTCGCTGCTGGGCTGCCTGAAGATGGACGACGAGAAGGTGGCGGAGGCCGCCCTGCAGATCTTCAAGAACACGGGCAGCAAGATGGAGGAGAGCTTCCCGCACATCAAGACGTGAGTGCGGGGCCCACACTGACCGCGTGGGGGGGGCTGAGGCATGGGACGGGGGCGTGGCTGAGGCATGGGGCGGGGGCGGGGGGGGGTGGGTGATTTATCCCGCGTCCCGTAAGGTGCGCTCCGGATGAAAGGCTCGGTCGTCCAGCAGCTCTGAGCCGCCTGGAGCTCCTTTGTCAGGAGAATTTATGGTTTTTGTGAATGGGGGCGAAACCTTTTATCTCATTCTTGTTTTCTTTTTTCTTTCTTTTCTTTTTCTTAACTCGCTTCGATTCAAGAGGGATCGAAAAGCAACTGCAATCCACGGGCCATTAGTAAAGTTTGCGCATTGTGTCTATTGAGCCAGGAAGGTCGAAAGAGAGAATTTGTTTCTCTTTGATGGTGGCAACCTTGGGGAAATAAGACTGGTGGTAATAGAATGGGATTGCATAGCCCATTAAATGTAAGGTAGATGATTAGGGGCCCAGGCTGTACGAGTTTATCGGTTTAACCAGAACACTTGCTAGGCTTGGTTTTGACCACAGTGAGTCAAGACATGAGGCAAAACATTCAACCTCCTGTTTACTTTTGCTGCACTGACGGACTGGATTTTCTCAGTCCAAAACAAAATGTTTCCCTGCTTGGTCACTAAGACCACTTTTTGCGGGATCCTAAATTTGTCTTCTGTCTGAGTGCTGGCCGGGTCCTGCCCTGCTGAGCTTCAGCTGTGTGGCTGCAGAAGCCTGCAGTCTTCTGCTGATTGTGGTGAAGGTCAGTGTGCCTCTGTTTTCCTCCGTGCGCCCTCTAGTGTCCTGCTGCCAGTACTGCAGCATAAGGCAAAGAAGGGCCCGCCTCGCCAGGCCAAGTACGCCATCCACTGCATCCACGCCATGTTCACCAACAGAGACACGCAGTTCGCACAGATTTTTGAGGTGAGTTCACACTCACACACACACATTCGCACTCATACACACACACTCACATACACACACGTGCACACACACATGTAAACACAAACACACACACACCTTGCACTCACACACACACATGCACACTTTCTCTCACACACACACACACGCTCAGACACACATACACACACAGACACAGTACGTATGACACGCGTGTGTTGTGATGTTCGTCCTCCCCTTCCCTAGCCTCTCCATAAGGGTTTGGACCCGGCCAGCCCGGAGCAGCTCATCACCCCCCTGACCACGCTGGGTCACCTGGCCATGCTGGCACCCGAGCAGTTCGCTGGCCCGCTCAAGTCCCTGGTGGCCAACTTCATCGTCAAGGACCTGCTCATGAACGACCGGGTAGGCTTCCAATAGAGGCCTTCTCTTCTGCCCCTGAATCAGCTTCCCCTATAACTGAATCAGCTTTAACTGCCCCTGAATCAGCTTCACCTGCCCCTGAATCTTCTTTCCCTGCCCCTGAATCAGCTTCACCTGCCCCTGAATCAGCTTTAACAGTCCCTGAAACAGCTTCCCCTGTAACTGAATCAGCTTTCCCTGCCCCTGAATCGGTTTTATCTGTCCCTGAATCAGCTTCACCTGCCCCTGAATCTGCTTTCCCTGCCCCTGAATCAACTTCACCTGCCCCTGAATCAGCTTTAACTGTCCCTGAATCAGCTTCACTTGCCCCTGAATCTGCTTTCCCTGCCCCTGAATCAACTTCACCTGCCCCTGAATCAGCTTTAACTGTCCCTGAATCAGCTTCACCTGCCCCTGAATCAGCTTCACCTGCCCCTGAATCTGCTTTCCGTGCCCCTGAATCAGCTTCAAATGTCCCTGAATCAGCTTTAACTCTCCCTGAATCAGCTTCCCCTGTAACTGAATCAGCTTTCCCTGCCCCTGAATCGGTTTTATCGGTTTTATCCCTGTATCCCTGAATCTGCTTTAACTGTCCCTGAACCAGCTGAATGTGCTTAGGTGCTTCTCTAAGCTTTTCTTTTTAAAAAAAAAGGTTTTGCTTGCACACTGCTTGTTATCTTTTAGGAAGGCTTTTTTAGGGCACTGTATAAAGAGCTCAGTCGAACTGAATGGAATAAAGAAGTGGGATTGGGGACCATTGATTTGAGAGAGAGATTAACTGTGTTGGCTAAATTTTAGCTTGGATGTGTCGGGGATTTCATGTTGCCTTTCTGTAGGTTCCTGGTAAGAAGACGACCAAGCTGTGGGTTCCAGATGACGAGGTGTCCCCGGAAACTCTGGCGAAGGTTTGTTCCAGGCCACCTGCCTTCTCTCATCCGGATGTGTGTCTGGAGCGGGGACATTTTGTGTCTGAATGTGTCTAAATGTCTGATGCATGTATGGGAAGCCACTGTAATGTGATGGGAGAGGCTGCAGAGAGACGTGCTCTCTCAGCCTCTCCTCCGCCAGCGCCCCTGTCTGACCCCGCCCCTGTCTGACCCCGCCTCTGTCCAACCCCGCCTCTGCCCGCCCGCCAGATCCAGGGCATCAAGCTGATGGTTCGATGGCTGCTGGGGGTGAAGAACAACCTGAGCAAGTCTGGCAACTCTACGCTCAGGATGCTGACGGCCATCCTCAACAGCGACGGGGACCTGACGGAGCAGGGGAAGATGGGGTAACGTCCTGTTTGATAACAGCAGTGAGACCCCGCCCGGCCGCATAGTGTCCATGGCCTTTTCTGGGGACGTCAGTTTTC
>NC_057944.1:34598710-34601210 GCF_018555375.3 Anguilla rostrata | reverse complement strand
GTTAGGGATGTGTGGTTGTCTCAGTGCCGGCTGGGATGAACTCATCTGTGTTGGACTGATGCTAAGATTGTGGCTTGAGGTGATGATGTAACCTGGTGGTGTTCTTGAAATGCTTTTGGGATATTTTTGCTGTAAGAATCTTGTTCAGCTAGTATCAAACATTGAGAAGAGAAAGAGAACAGAAACATGTTTTCCCAAGACTACACACTGTTTTCTAAATCTGCAGTGCCTGGTTACGCATTCTAAAAGTAAGCAAGGTCAGAAACGTCTTCAGTATATGTGGACAGTATATGTAGTTTGCCTTTGTGCTATAATATAAAAATATGGCCGATATTGACATCGCCATTGGCCAGTATGGCCCAGCAAGAACCTTCTATAATCACTTCAGTGTTGCACAGATTCAGCATAACCAATCATTTTCAATCATTTCTAGAAACCAGTTGACAGGTTCAGTCGCCATAGTGACGGCCGTGACTTTTCAAACCGGTTATTTTAAGAAGAGCGGCTGAGGTTTTTAATGGTGGATTGTAAATGGGGTCTTAGCTGTGTGTTGCCGGGCGTGCATTGGTCAGCTTTGTAAACGTAAAGGCTTCTGATGGCATTTCTCGCTACGCTAACACCGCCGATGCTAGTGTGCAGGTAAGAGCTGCGCGTGAACAGAAGGGAGGCGTATCTCAGCGTACAGCTCGTACGGCAGCGCAGTCTGCTGTGACTGTGCTCTCTGCAGCTGTGACTGTGCTCTCTGCAGCTGTGATACTTACCCTCCGCCTCCCCCCCCCCCCCCCCCCCCAGGTCCTTATGGTTCGTTTTAGAGATCCTGATGGCGAAGAATGAGAACAACAGCCACGCGTTCATTCGGAAAATGGTGGAGAACATAAAGCAGACGAAAGACGGCCAGTTGCCCAACGACCCCAAGATAAACGAGGTACGTGCCGGCGGCGGCGGCTTCGGCCGCGAAGGCGCCTGTGAGCGCGCCTGTGAATGACCTTGGGCTTGCCCTTCAGAGAGCAGACGCAGCCGCGGCGTCTCCCCCTCCCCCGCCTCCTGTGTCCTTCCCATCGATCGCCGGCTGACAGAGGGGGCTCTGCTTTATGTAACTGCAGTTATCGACCCGGTCGCTTTTGACCCGTCGTGGTTGTATTTTGAACGCGTGCCCTCGCGATTCCGCCCTCACAGAAGCTGTACACGGTGTGCGACGTGGCCATGAACATCATCATATCCAAGAGCACCACGTACAGCCTGGAGTCCCCCAAAGACCCCGTCCTGCCCGCCCGCTACTTCACCCAGCCCGACAAGGTGCGTGCTCCCGCAAGGCCTGATGGGATAGCCCACGCTGTCCGTTACCAGGAAAATCAAACGTGTCACAAAAATCGAAGTGACAGTGTTAGTGGAAGCATTTTTCTGGCCTTCTCCAGATCCACTTGGATTGCTTATGGCAGAGTTGCTAATAAATTGTGCATTGCTGTGGAATTTCAGCGATGAATTTAACTTCAATAAGAGTCTGAGGCAGTCGGTGTAATATGTGTGAGTACCTGGGGGAAAGGTGTACAGGTGATATGACAGGTGCTAGACACACACATACGGTGGAGGTGTAATGAGGGATGAACTGTGCAGATCAGAGTGAATCTATATGCAGGGTTCATGGTACCTTTCTGCCAGCGTGGTGTTTTTTTCCTTTGTGTGGGAGTCCACGGTGAGTCGAGCCTTCGTTTAAAATTACAGCTCAGCCTGATAGGTCAACGAATGTTCTTTTAAAAAAAATTAATTTATTCTACCTTGCAGAATTTCAGCAATACGAAAAATTATCTCCCTCCAGAAATGAAATCCTTCTTCACTCCGGGAAAGGTAGGAGGATTTTTGCTGTTCCACGGTCTTTTGAGCGCGCTGGAGATTGTAGACCCAGCATTTCTGTGAATGTTGTGCGAATTCCACACTGCTGCCCCGGCAGATTGGATTCATTTCAGTGGCGATTTGGTTTCGTTTGGAGCGTGCGGCTCTGTTGCTTATTAACGAGCGGTCTTTGGCGTGGGGGTCGGTGCCATACTCTCTGCCCCCCCCCTCCCCCTTTCCCCCCCCCCCCCAGCCCAAAGCTGCCAACGTCCTGGGGGCCGTGAACAAGCCCCTCTCCACCGCGGGCAAGCAGCTGCAGACCAAGTCATCCCGCATGGAGACCATCAGCAACGCCAGCAGCAACTCCAACCCCAGCTCGCCCGGACGCAGCAAGGCCAGGTCCGTACCCGTCCCACAATGCACTGCACAGGCCTGCTGCTCATTACGATAATGCATGAACGTATTAGAATAGTAGACTTATTATTACTCTTATGGCAGTGTGGTAGTGAATGTGGCTGTGGCATTTCTGCTCATAGTCCTGTTTGTTTTTCTACAATGTGATAAGTTTACAGTTAAGCATGTTATTACTATTATTATTATTCTGTAATTATATTTACTGCATGTGGAAATGTATGTATAGTTTTAATGAGTGACTTTGCGTAAAGGCATA
>NC_057944.1:34498710-34593710 GCF_018555375.3 Anguilla rostrata | reverse complement strand
TTATCCCCCTGAGAGGTCATTTTGCACTCTGAGGCGCGTTCTGCACTCTGAGGGTCTGGCGTGTCTGCATCATCCTCCCATCAAGGGACTTTTCCTCATTAAGCCGGGCGTTCGGCCCTCCTGTTAAACGGCTCGCCATTATGCCGGGCGATGATTGGCTCGTTTATCGCTGCCCGCTGAAGTGCCGTTTCACACGGCCCTGATTGGCCGCTGTGCGCCGGGAGCAGGGAGCCAGCTCATCTGTGTCCCCCCCCCCCCCCCTACCCTCACTCCCCACCCGCGACAGCCGCCTCACGTGCCCCCACCCTCCCCCCCCCCCCCCCCGCCCTGAGCGCGGCTCATCGGCCCCCCCGCCCCCCCCCGTGAAGCGCGGCTCATCTGGCCGCGTGTCCGAGCCTCCGCTCCCTCTGATGAAACGCTCGCCGCGGCCCAGCATCCTCTCTGCTCGGCCCGCCGACGCTGCCGCTCGTTATCTGAGAGAGAGAGAGAGGGAGGGGGGAGGGGGAGAGAGAGAGACAGAGAAAGATAGAGGGAGGGAGAGAGAGAGAGAGTGAGGGAGAGGAAGGGAGAGAGAGAGAGACGCGGCGTCTCCCGCCAGTCTTACCGCCGTCTGGAGTAAGGCCTGGGCCTCGCAGTCCCCTGTGAGGTCATTAGGCGGCACTGGGGTTCAGCGAGGGTCTGGTGTTGGGGATACTTACCCATTTATCTTGTGTTCGCTCCCACTATGAGCAGCTCGCGTTGAGTGCCTTTACCCGCTGTGAGTGGGGTTCCGTTTATACCCCCCCCCCGGGACGGCTTGTGGACGGTGGTTCTGGCGCAGGCTAACGCGTCCTGGGTGCTCCTACAGGGTAGAACCTGCGGAGGCCACAGACGAGTCCGTTGAGTCCACGCCGCAGAAGAGGAGAGGGAGACCGCCCAAATCTGCCCAGCAGCCGGCCAAGAAAAGCACGTAAGTGTGTGCGCGCGTGTGTGTGTGCGTGTGTGTGTGCTTGTGTGCGTGTGTCTGTGTGTGTGCGCATGTGTGCGTGTGTGTGTGCGCGTGTGCGTGTGTGTGTGTGTGTGTTAGAGAAATTCTGATTTGCTTACCAAAAATCCATTCTGCTATTTTGCTAATTTGCCATTTAAAAAAAAACATCAGCATCCTTAATTCAGAGCCATCTGAATCACACTTCCCTGCATGCAACCACAGACACAGATCAAATTGCTGTAACATGCGGTTCATGCAAATGTGCATTTTTTATTTATAGCCTTTGCCAGTGCAAAGGCTGCTGCAGTTCTATTGGAACATTTTTAACGTTCTAATGCTGATGTCACAGTCACTACTGGTAACTGAAAGCAGTGGAGTTCTAGAACACTGCCTTTTTCCGAAAAATACCTACTCTTCAAAGGGCTAAAAACAAATGTGTCAACAAGCCCTTTTTAACTTTATTGTGTTTCAGAAGAATGAGACCTCCTGAAGGATTTCCTGTAATGGGGCATTATGCCTGGGTGTGTTTTCTGACCCTGCTAACACGGAACATTCTCACAAAGTTGCTTCCATGCAGTGACAATGTTACAGCATTGGAAAAACATAACGGCAACTTTGTGTTAGCTTTGTATCACGGTGACCTGTTTATGTTGGCAGCACGACAGAGCGGTTCACATGTTGGACGCGTGTCTGCGGTCTTTAGCATGAAGGAAAGGTGTTTGCGCTCGGTGTGTTGACGTGTCTGCTGTTTGCACACACGTCAGGAATGAGCAGAGTTCATGTGTAGCAGGGGGTAGGGCAGCTGCAGGCTTCTAACAGGGGCCCTCACCAGCCTCGCTGCCAGACGGAGAGACGCAGTTAGCTCAGCGAGGTAAAGCCCAAAGGTCCCCAGCTACGCGGAACAATCGCGCTCTTGCTGACGCTCGCCTGCCTGTCTGTGCTCATGCATATGAATGAGAGGGGAGGGGAGAGAGGCCACCTGTGAGCCCGTGACTGCTCTCTTCATCCCAGCCAACCAAAACAAGAGCCTCGCAACCGTGGCAACAAAAACAGCCCCCCAACTCTCGCCCCACCCCCCCAAAAAATAGTGGGTCTCACAGGCATGGAGAAGAGGGGCAGGCCCCTGGGACAGGACAGTGGCGGGGGTGGGCGGGGGAATGCAGGTGCTGTCGAACCCGGGACCCTTACCCCCCCCGCTCCGCCTCCGTTTCAGCCGAGGGGGGCGCTCCAGAGCGGCGGCCAGCAAAGAGAACGAGTCGGCTGACGAGATGGAGACGTCCCAGCAGAGCGTGGAGGACGAGGAGGAGGAGGCCGAGGAAGAGCAGCAGGAGGAGGACGAGGAGTACACCACGCCAAAGGTGAGTCTGTGCGCCCCCCCCCCCCCACGGGTTCCAGACCCAGCTCAGATACATTACATTGTATTGGACAGATGCTTTTATCCAAAGCGATGCACTATAAATGCATACTGAAGGTCACTGGTACAACTACAGAACACAGGGCTGATGAGATGCAATTCCCATTAAGCAGCAGTTATTCATTGCCATGAACATCAGGTCTACTTCACACAGTAAGCATGGGCTGAGTCAGTAAAGTTACGGCAAGTCGTACTCAAATACTTCACTGAAATACTTTGTCCCTTTACAAACCAGCACAGTTCCCGTAGCTCGCTCACCATTTTAAAAGAAACATCTGTTTTCACTGATGTGTACCAGAATGCTCCTCTCTCCCGATTGTATGTTCTGGTTAGAAGTGCGTTTGACTGAAGAGTCTCAGCGTCCTGCGGGACAGTTTTAAAAGTGTCCCGGAATCTGCAGAGACGCGTACGTGACCTCGGTGCGATGGGACCCCCCCAAAGACCAGGCGGGGGACTCCCCTGAGCCCCTCAGCCTGACCTCTCCGCTCTGCTCTGCCCCACAGGTGCGGCGAAAGGCGGGCAGGGGGAACAGAAGATGAGCGTGGAGGATTTTAGGGTGCCGGAGAGAGCCGGAGGAGGAGGAGGAGGGGGGGGCGTTATCACGATCCGTCCTCCAGTGCTCTGGGCCAATGGGGCGGGGCGGGGCGGGGCGGGGCGGGGGGGGGTTGGGGTGGGGGGGTGAGGGATCGGACTCCTCTGGGGGCATCTGCTGATGCTGTATTTCGCTGTCCCTACTGTCAGAAGCTTTCATCACACACACACACATATAGACATGCACACACACGCAGACACACACACATACACCTGCACAGACACACATACACACACTCACACTCACACGTGCGCACACACACACTGATTATCATAACTTGTTGGATTGTTTTACATCGTTATGTGCGCTGACTATGTAGAGATATAAAAAAAAATGTAAATAGTCTGTTATGTCCTTTCTTTTCTCCTGGCTGGGGGGTGATTGTACAGCTTTTATCTATCAGCTTTAAAACGACACCTGTGAAGCTCAACAATGGACCTTAAGCAATATCTGTCGAGTGTTTTCTCCTTTCTCTCTGTCACTCTCTCTCTCTCTCTCTCTCCATTTCTCCTAAGAAACGAGATGAACAGTTTTACCATTTTCTCTTTTTTTTTTTTTTTTTTTACGTGTGATTGTGCGTCATTTCGCTTATTTCCATCCGTTCGTTTGTTCCTGTGTACGTCCCGGTGCTGAGGTGCTTTGCTGAGGGGAAACTAAAAACAAAAGAAAGAAGAAAAAATTCGAACCCTGAAATGAGGAAGAAGCACGAGAAGGAAAAAAAAAAAAAAGAAATCAAGTATTTGTTACATTTTACACTTCAGTATTGGTATCTGTTTTAGATGGACTAAGACCACATTGGGGGGGGGGGGGCGGGGGGAACAAAAATTTGTTTTTAATATTAGCAGTGCATAGAGAAATTGCTTATGAACTTTCCCAGTCAGTTTTTCCAGTCTGCTGAACCAATAAAATTCTCTATATAATCTCTCGTCTTACTGCTCCTGATTTATATTCCTTTTTATTGTTTTATTTTGTAGTGACCACAGACCCAGCGAGCCAGATGTTACGAGTAGCCAGAAGCCGTCTCCTTAACATGAGCTGTGAGCCCAGGGAAGAATCGCATGCAGTAGCCATTGTGTGTTCCAGTTATGTTTGACTATCATTTCTTCAGATGGCTCTCTAAAGGTGTTCACTACTTACAGACTAGGAATGGCTAGTTTTTTCCCCCATTCGGTAACTCCCTCCTGGGTGCAGCGGTTCGCATTGATGCCTTTTGAGAGGTTCCGGGTTCGAGTCGCGGCCGGTCTGGATGTTCTGCGTGGAGTTGGCGTGTTCTTCCCGTGTTTCGCCTTGGTACTTGGGTTTCTTCCCACGGTCCAAGGACAAGAAACCCAGGGACTAGGACAAAATTGAAAATTTGCCTCCCTGGCTTTACAGGAAACTCTGGCTACCTTCACAGACATGTTATTAATGTGTCGTATAAATTTTTAAAAATGTATTTAAGGTTTCCACAGTGAGAGATTTTACTTTTTTGGTGCACGCTCACCTATAGTATACTTGTGTGGGTTCTAGAGTAAGAAATCTAATGATATATCAGAGGGATGTGTTTGTTTTTTCTGCATCACTCATGCTAACCCAGCCCCAAGGAGTGAGTGGTGCAGCACATACAAACACATCCCTCTGATATACCATTCCATTTCCTACACTAGAACCCACTTTTTGAATTTCCAACTGTTACTATTCTCTTACAGTTGGAAATTCAAAAAGTGGTTTGCCAATCAGTTTACTGCTTGAGTTAAGACGAACGGCAGTAAGACCCACACTAATTATATTGTGACACTATCAGATTTTTATTTATTTTTATTTATTAGGTAATAGGCTGAAAATGTTTGTTTTCGTTTCTCGTTGGCGCTGTTTACAGCTACACATAATGTCATGGAAACTCAAACGTCTCCCAGGAGACGCCAGTTAATGATTTAAGGCTTTCAGTTAATGGTCCTGGCGCGTGTGGAGACATTTGCTCTGAACTTCAATGACATGCTGCTGGGAGTTAAGGACTACCAGTAAAAACAAATTATTACTACACGGTCTGATATCAAGGATTTTTAAAATCCTCTTTTATAATGAAACTATTTGAGGGCTGGTATGAATGATCATGGTTATTTATGCTGCCTGTCGCTAGCCCAGTTTCTTCACAACAGCGTTGGATTGTTTTGTTTTTAAATGGACGGGTAGTTTTAGAGAATATTCTTGTTAACCTCTAAAAGGGTGTGAAGTCGCCATTTTGAGCCCTTGTGTGGCTAGCCTGTTGGTTGCTCCTGATGATAAAGGTTCAGTTTTGTGTAAAGTTATTGATTACCAGATTTCACAGACTCATCAGTAGGTTTAAATTCTGTGAGAAGCTTCTAGTTTCTTTTTTCCTCGTCAATAAGTGGACAGAACTTCACACACTGGGAGGGTCACAATTGTCCTTACCTTTTACGGGCCGAATACTCCGTAAGAAAATCTACGATGAAAGGAATACTTCTAGGCTGCGATATTGCCTCTGTGCCTCGTGAACGTTGAGGGAAGTAGGAACATCTTTTGTGTGACACGTCCTTCATCTCAGGAGATTCTCGCTGATTACGGTGCGCGGTGCCCGGTGACAACGGATGTCCTCGCTTTGGTGAAATTGGTTTCCGGTCCTGATAAAAAAGACCGGTACTCAGTCACACGATCTTCCCTGGCAGCGCTGTTAGTGCCATGGTTACTCACGGCGCTGTGGGGAGGTTGGTCTACAGCAGGGCCGCCCCGGCCCCTGTTCCTGGAGATCCTGTTCCTTTCATCTCGACCCTAAATTGGCACACCTGATTCATTAATTAGCAGCTCAACGCAATCCCAAGCTGTGGAACGAGGTGTTCTTCGTTAGGGTCGGAGCGCAAACCTACGGGACGGTAGGTCTCCCGGGAACAGCCCTGCTGTTCGTGAAATTGGGATCAGCAGAGACACCGTCTTGCTTTTCTGCATTTCAAAAGTCTTCATTTTCTTGTTGGAACACCTTTGATCACACAATATGCTAGAGAGAAAATAGGGGAAAAATACTAAGGAAAGCTATTAAGACACGATATTTCAAGGTCTCACGGTAACTCTCCTTTGACGTTTAAGCGAATCAAAGAGTTGGATTCTTAAGTGAAATGGTTTCTGTAAAGAATAAAAGCATCGACATGTTAAGAATTTAGGAGTTTCAATACTGCTTTAAAATGACACGGCAGTTACAGGAGTGTGTCGCTGGTGTGAGTCATGACCCATTTCGTGTTGAAAACATTCCATTGTTCACGGGAAACATCAGCACGATGTTTGCAAATGTTACCATGGTCACTGCCTCTCACTGCCTCGTACTAGGGCCTGTGTTTTACCTGGGTGTCCTGGAAGGTACTGTAGGGAGGTCCCTGGCCAAGCTTGATATGACTATATAGATTTTTGGAAAATATTTCCAAATGTATAACCTTCTTTTAAAATATAACCCTTTTTTTAAAAGTTATAATGGGGTTCCCCTGGATGCCTTTGAGCCTTGGTGGGGGGGGCGGTCCCTGGATTGGAGACCCCTGCAGTAGAGAAATGAAAGGTTCCTGCTATCGTTCCTGCTGTCTGTGCCTGTGCTCCCTGGCAACGCAACCATTCGAGGACAACCATTCGAGGGCGTCTGTTTGTTTCCTGTGTGGACTCACCTGTGTGTGTGTGTGTGTGAGAGAGAGAGAGAGAGGGAGATAGTTGGGGAAAGAGGGTGGCAGGATGATTATTTTTCCATCGATTTAACCATATCAATATTAATGACTCTTTCAATGTTCCTGCATCTTGGCACAGTGAGTTGGCAGTTAAGAGCACATTTAGAAAAATCATAGTCCTTTGAGCCAGGAAAATCTGTTACTGTGCCTAGTGCAAGCAACAGGTTTGTCTGAATCAAAAAACTGTACATTAGACTGAATGTGGCCACGCTCAGCCTGAAGAAGTGCGTAGACCAGCGGTGTCTGATCCTATCCAAGAAGCACTGATGTGGGTGCAGGTTTTTAGTTTTATTTTATAGCCCAGCACCAAGACCTGATTCTATTTATCAAGGTCGTGACTGAAGAGCAGTTGAATCGGACGTCATAGTGCTGGGCTAAGTCAAAGTTCCGCACCAGCACGGGCACCTTTTGGATAAGTTTGGGCACACCTGTCACAGACTCTTCCTTCAGTCTCTTATTCAACCCTGTGTTTAATGTGGGAGCTGCTGCCATCCACGGGCTGCACAGTATCAAAAAACGGAGGTCATGTTCCAACCAGCTCTTCCCTCCCCATCATCTACATACTGGGTTAATTGTTACACAGCACAAGATTGGAGGACATACCTTCATTGGGTTCCAGTAGATGGTAGCATTCCCTAAGAGTAGTAGGCCTTCCCCAACGTGAATCCTTACAGGGATAACTATTATTCTTGCACAATATAAAATACATTAATATGAGGAATAGTGTTGTTGTTATGACAACGGTCTGTGTATTTCTCTTATTCATCGTAGCCAGAACACAGCAGTGAATGGAAAGATAAAACATTTAGAATAAAGCGCATGCGTACGCAGAGTGATTAAAGCGATCATAGAGAACGTTTCCCGAAGTCATAGAAAACCTCCAGATGCATGTCTAGATCTGATTTTGCAAAACGCAAACTAGACCTGACTGCAGTGTCTATTGATTACCGTTCTGTTACAGTTAATTAATTGTTGAATATAACGTTTTGCTGAACATGAAATCACTCCCTGTTGTTACAGACGCAGCCTAGATCAGCCGCCTATGACACAAAAAAATGATATCCTCGAGGACAGAAGATATAGCCTATGCATTTCCTCGTCGTTCTAATTTACCCTGCCACAGCTATAACAAGTTATATAAGCGCCGTTAGTTAAACTGGATTTTGCATTTTGCGCAACTGGTGAAGCGCACAGTATGCCATGATTTGCATGCAATGTCAGTAAACATGTAGTTTTTTTATTCCCTTGTTTGTGTGTTTTTAAACAACTTGAATCCCAAACAATGCTATTTTCAGCGCATACGGGTTTATAATTGCCGGCAGTCGGTTTCCTTCCTCAAGCAGAACATGCCAGTGTTTTTATTGTATTCAAGTCATGTGAGAAACCTTGTCCAATAGGAGTCGCCGACAGATCTCTGAACGTGGTGTGTTATTTGATCGTAAACGGAATATCAATCGAGCTTTATCTGCGCGTTTGTTATCAACTACGGGCGGTGGTTGGTCAAATATTCTAAATCGATGCACCGGAACCGGTGTTTGACCATAGCTGCGCGTCCACGTCCTGTGATAGGCTATATGCTTTTGCAGCGGCAGGCTTCTTTAAGCAATGATGAGACGCAGTTTTGTTGCTTGGCGTTTCTGATGTCACGGTTACGCCGAACCTAAAGCTAGCATATTTAAGATGTCCGTTGCATTTGGAATGTTGTGGAATATGGCACTTGAATGAGTTTGTTGAAGAGCTAAGTTTATTTGCCTGTATGTCCATTTTCCATTGCCGGAAAACAACAATCCCACCTAAGAGCTAATTCTCCTATCGAGTGTCCTCTTATGTAATGGAAGGTAAGTGCTTTTGCACATAATCTACAGTTTTCATGAGCAGGTCTTCCTTTATTGTGACAATGTTTCGGAATAATGTCAAGCAGCCTAAAATCATATGTGCTTGTAGGACGTAGTTTATGAATAGACATTGTAGCCTAGAATTCGAGCCACAGCTGTGCACTTGAATGTGTGATAGAGCACAAATCGTTGGCTATAGTTTTAGATTAGCCTAGATTCAGTGTTCGTGAGTTTTGATACCTCGATGCAAAACTTGTAGGGGGCATCGACAGAACTTCCAATATGTTTTCCATAGGCTACCTTTCCTTAGGCTATTAGCCTACTGCTTTCAGACAGATAAGTTTTTGGGGGGAATTTAATTCAGTTAGAATAAGTGGTAGCCGTATTTCAAAGTGAATAAAAGTATTGTGTCCTCTGAAGGACTGATCAGAATTTTACATTTTAAGCGTTACACTGTGGCAGTAATTTATACGTGCTTATAATGCACCATTGAGGGGGGAAATGCTTTTAATGTCAGAAATTAAACCACGAGTGAGAAAAGCACAATACTCTTTAGTTTATTTATACATTTTACCAGCTTCCCTGATGGGCCACGTGCATCTGAATGATTGGGGAACAGCCTGAAAAGACTGATCTCTCGACTCGCGTATGTTCTCATTTATTGTCACGAGATGGCGGAACGGACTGCCGAGCCCATTACTCGCCTACTGCCATCAATCCACGGGTTTTGACAACTTCGACATAACGGGGTGTCCAATATTGTGTCTGAATGCCCGTGAGAACGCAGGTTGAACGGTTGGGACTGGCCGCTGCGGCTTGGAAGTTGTCCAGAAATCTACCAGGATGTCTAATATAGTAGCTATGGGTGATACGAACAGAAGTTATAATAAGCGTGGCCAACTGAATGGAAAAACCGACCCTGCGTCATAATAAGGCTTCTGCACTTCGTCTTGTCCTTATGGGTCATATTGTTCATTAATTTTGTTTTTATTATTTTACCAACAATGCACTTTTTAGTGAATATAATCCGAAAACATTATGGGTAGCAGAGAAAATGGTATTGTGTAGCCTAATCGCATAACAAAACGCAAAGGGTAAGCTCTAGTGGCTAAATATTTAGTTTATTTCAAATAAAATTAGCTTTTAGGTAGTAAAAACAAGGTTCATTATTTTTTGTTACTTTTTTTTTTTTTAAAAGAAGAGTTTTTCAGAAAGTGATGCAGCAGAGTTTTTTTTTCTGAATAACTCCTCAGAAAAAAACACATTTTCAAGGGCGAAATGTGTCCCAGGCTTTTATCACCATTATGATTTTTTTATTTATTTATTTATTTTTTCTTTCCTTTTCGGTTATTTCACCACAGGGACACGCAAACCGCAGAGAGGGGTGATTGGCAATTATCTGTGATTTGGCTCTCTCGGCGCAGGGAGGAATCGGCATTATCGGATCGGTTTGTTGTTCTGTCGAGCCGTTCTGTCTCACTGACACGTGTAAGAGAGAGAGAGAGCGAGAGAGAGAGAGAGAGGCCCTCAACCTTTGATCTGTTCAGATTGAAATCAGCCTCCATTATCACGCTGTTCAGATGAAACGTGCCTGATGACAATGTGAGCGTTGCCTCGGCTGACAGCGTACAATTACAAAAGAGGAGCCAGGCAGCTGGTGTCTGGGTGCTGCTCCTCTTCTGAAATACAAATTACAGCCCTTCTGAACTGTAGGGTGCAAAATTGGCTCTGTCGTAAGTTTCCGCAATGTCAAATTCTGGGGGGGGGGGGGGGGTGAGATCTCCTTAGTCACATACAGTACGTTGAGGCCACTGATGCCAGAGAGCACTGCACAGGCATTCTTAGGTAACTGTCGCCCAAGCGACAAGCAAAATGTGATAACGAGTCCGATAAAGACGTAGTCACCTTTTTTAAACCACCGTCATTACGAAGCCCTGGTTACTGCCTGTTCAGTGTTTGTCAATTACAAGCTCAGTGCGTGGGTACATGTGCTGGGAAAGAAGGCCTTTTACCAGCGAATGCCCCTGTACCTGGACACTGACATATAGGAAAGGTGGGAACAGAAAGAAGATGAGCAGGGTATTCACAATATTGTTTTTATCCTTGCATCAAACGGCCATCAGAGCAGAAACCCATTTGATTCCGCGCTGTCACAAGCTGCTCAAATCTATGTCACGGGCAATTAATCACCTGCTGCAGATTTCCCAGCATGCACTCTGCAATCTGAATGACTTCAGTAGCAGCTTTTGTGATGTCTCTAAATCTACCAGGGACGGAACTAATGCCATAATCATTCAGCCAGACTGGGAGATGATGCATTTTGGGAGATGAATGCTGATGTTATTAAATGGTAAAGAGAAGGATCACCGGGACTGTACTGTCAACCAATGTCTCCACTGTATATTGATTCCAAAATCTTGATTTTTCCCTTATGGCAGAGGAATAGTCTCAAGCATAGGACTGAATATTCTTGCTTGAAATCCCCAACAGAATTGCTACGGTCAGCTCCCATATGCTTGTTATTAAATCAAGAAAAAACATTTAATGGATTAATCTTTCTCATCAGTATGCATGAAGACAAGCCTAAGAACCGAGCATAGAAATAACATACTTTATTGAAATCATGTTTTTTAGAGATTCCCACATTATGTATATTTGGACATTGGGAGTCCCAAAATATTTGGTCTAATTAATTAAAATTCCTAGTCATAATGTGTTCTAGTATGTACAAAATTAGGTAATTATTTTGTTCAATGATCTGTGCATTATTCAAAAAGACACTTCATTTTTGTGTGTAGAACTCACTGGAAATTATCCAAATAATTTTAGTAGAAATACCAAAACAGTGAAAGTAAACCATTTTACAAGATTACAATATTAAGTGGTAAAAAAAAACTGGACTTTCTCATGAAAGACTCGGTCAATTCAAAAGGGTATTTGGTATTTTTTTATTTTTGGTAAGGGATTGTCTTTTTCTCTAAGGGCTGCCCTGCAGTCTAATTTTAGTCTCCATTGTTATTCAGCTGGCTTTTCGGCTCAGTGGATATTCTCTGCCTCTTATGTAATGTTGACTGTGTCTCGCAGGTTGATGAATCGAGTGGGATCCTAGGCAAAGCTCTGACAACGCTGTGCAAAAAATTCAGCTAGCCAGTTGTGTAAGGGTTTGTGTTTAGCTATCTTTTTCCAGTGGAGATGGTTCGGAGTGGGCGGCGATGTGAGCGTGATGGCTCAGGAACTGGGCTTGTGAGGTTGTGTGTCTGATTACCTGCCAGGGTGCTGCCGTAGGACCCTGGAGTGAGATGCTTAAACTGACTTGGTTCAGTAAAAAGTTGTATAAATGCATTGAATGTTTAAAAAAAAAAACGAATCTGTAAGTTTCTCTGAATGAGAGGGTCTAAATGCCAAAATGTAACGTAGACTTTGATTTTTATTTTCTTTCTTTCTTTCTTTCTTTCACCATCTAAAGCTTTCAGAAAATCCCCCAATGACATGCGTGTGTTCACAGGGTCCTTTAAGATCAGCCTGTAGCAACAAGAGAGGCTGCTACGGCAACGCAATCTGTGCCGTGTCTGAAGGTCGGGAGGAGGGAGGGAGGGAGGGAGGGAGGGAGGGAGGGGGGGTGGGGGGGGGTGGAAACCTGTCCTGCACAGACACTTTCTCCGGAGCCTGAAACAAAATGACAGCTCGAGTGGGGAGGGGGGGGGCGTGGGCGGTGATTGGGGTCAGCAGACAATGGGCACCGCATTTGATGGACAGATTTGTTGAAAGCCAGTCCATCGGATGCCAATGGAAAATGTAAATAAAAAGAACAAACAAACCGAAGTAATGCGGAAGGCGCCATATTGAGGTGAGGTAAGGGAAAGGGAGGCGAGTACCGGGGGCGTTTTCGACACGTTGATGTAAACGCGACGCGAATCAAAACATTTTTGAGCATCCCTGGATGTCAGGAACCCAGTCGGAAAGATTGTTTGAAGGGTGACAACTGTGTTACCGTCCCCATCCCTCCCTCCCTCCCTCCCTCTCCCTCTCTCTCTACCCTTCTCTCCTGCTCTCTCCCTCCCTCTGTCTCTGTCTCTCCCTCTTTCTCTCTCCCTCTTTCCCCCCTCTCTCATCTCTCTCTCCCTCTCCCACTTTCTCTCCCTCTCTCTCTCTCTGTCTGTCTCCCCTCCTCCCTTCGCCCGCGTCGCTGCGGCCGCACTCGGGCTGACCTGGAGCGACGGGGGGGGGGACTTCACATTCGATTGTGCGGCAAGCTGAAAATATCGGGGGATATACATTTAATGAGCTTGTTTCATTGGATTTGTTTTTGTTCCGACTGAGCTGCCCTTGGCCTCTGCGTTCGCGGCACAGTGTTTAATGGACGCTGGTGTAGGAGAGCGAGTGAGTGAGTGAGTGGGCGAGAGGACGGGTAACCCTGAACAGACCAGACCTGTGCAGAGGAGGGTAAAGATTATTAAAATCCTCCTTGAGTCTGATTGTTCCCAGGAGGTGAACAGGGAGTCCAGGCCTGCAGGATGGAGTATTTAAATATTATTCTCTCCCTCTCTCTCTCTCTCTCTCTCTTTCAGCTTTCATAGTCTTTTAGAGCGATGGTCACTGGCTAGCCCAGTACTTCACTTCTTACAGGAAGCCAGTACATCTTAAGCATCACCTGGGCAACATCACCGAGTAGTTAAATTGTGGAAGGCAGCATCGATTTAGTGGGATATTGAAATATCGACGGCTTTTTGACAAGAAAACATGTAAAGCTAATCCAGTAAACAAACAGAGATGGTCGGTCTGGTTGCTTTAGCACGGCTGGGAAGAGAGAGAGAGAGAGCTGACCCACTGGATTGGACCACACTTGCATGCCACTGAGAGTAAGCGAGGATACACGGGTTGTTATCTGGATCGTTGTATTTTTGTGACCTGTGGGTTGCGTTGTCTAGCAGCCTAGTCTATTGAAGACGTGTTCAGGCAGATGGGGCATTGTTGCTCGGTCGTGAGGCTGGGGATTTAGCAAAGCCGTGCAGTTGTTATTATAACTGAAATAGCCACAGGTTTTCAGCTCGTTCTTCAAGGCTGTTTATTTTTCCTTCACAACTTGATATGCTTGGCTAGCACAGGCTAATTACTGATCATCTTGACTCCCCCTCATCCATTACTAGTTTATTTTTGTTCTGTCTTGCCAGCACGTAATCAGCATCATCATCATGTTGAATGAGACCCTATTATATGACGGATGTTATAACAATGTTATGTTCAAAAGTAATAATTACAGTAACAATGAGAGAAATGAACCATAATGGAACAGCTGTGCACCTTGCCACGGCAGACAATGTGAGCTGTGCTCCCCGGCTGAGATACAGGCTATTACATCAACAAAATGACTCTTGTGTGACTGAATTTCTCAGAATATTGCTTTCTTTCAGCCGCCCCCCCGGAATTCAGTTCCTTTTCTAAAGGTGACCTATTTTGCCGCAGATCAGGCTTTCATACAATTTGTTGGTGTGAGATATTGGATGAGTCTATAGGCTGCTTGAATAAAAAATCAGAAAGAGAAATTGTGTTAGCGTGGCCTCAAGCCGTTCTAAAAATATGTCTCTCGTGGCATTATCGCGAAAAAAAAAGAATCATCCGTAATTTCCTTGCAGAGTCTGCAGCTGTAATGGATGCTCTGAAAAGCGATGTGTGTGCGTGCGTGTGTGTGTGTGTGTGTGCGCGTGTGCGCCTGTGTGTGTGTGCGCGTGTGAGTGTGTGCGTGTGTGTGCGCCTGTGTGCGCGTGTGAGTGTGTGTGTGAGTGTGTGCATGTGTGTGCGCCTGTGTGTGTGTGTGCACGTGTGAGTGTGTGTGCGTGTGTGTGCGTGTGTGTGCGCTTGTGTGCGCCTGTGTGTGTGTGTGTGTGAACCCCTGTAATTTGTCATGAACTAGCAATTACTGCGTAATGCTGTGCGTTCTAATAACCGTCTGGCTGGGGAAGCGGCTCTTTGTATAATAATAAGTTCAGGCAGCAAGAGGAGCCTAATCTCATTGGGGGGAAAGGTGCTCCCCCTGGCCACCCCGAGAACATCACCAGTCCGCCAGTTCGTTGGAGCCACCGAAGGGGATCTTGAGATAGGCCGGTGTTCGTTACCGCCACGCAGCGCTGCGCGGCGCGCACTGTCCGCTAAGCGAGCTTTCTGTTTTCCGCGATTCGCGGGGCCGATTTATGCGAGCGGCGTGTTTTATGCGTGGCCGGGCGGGCGAGCGGGCGTTGGGACAGACGAGCGGCCGGGGTCTCCCGCTTGCTGAGTACGGGCTGCCGCGCAGCGGCGGGCTGTGGCCAAGCGGGCCTTTCCCCACTTGGCCACAGAAACTGCTCCTTGTTTTTGTTTTTGTATCCGTTGCCATGGCAGCCGTTAATGACAGGCTACCTGAGGTCAGATGCGTGGGCTAATTAATGGAGCCACCGTTTCGCTGGGTATTTGAGTGGCCCGCGAGATGAGAGGTTTAGCTCCTCTTAATATCCCCCCCCCTCCCCGCCCCCGTCTGTTTTGACCCATCCCGACCTCAGCACCTGTTCGCTCATTTAAAGCGTTCGCGAGAGAGCTTTTTTCCTTTTCTTTTTTTTTAATGCAGAGAACGGTGTCATGTTTTCAGAAAAAGCTTTTAAACACGCCAAGAAAAAGAAACTCCACAGATAACATCTACCCTGGCACGGATTGACGGAGATCGTTATTAATGCTGGCTGTATTTGTCACGGCTGTCGTTGGTTCGTAGAGCCGAGGTGGCGCGGGACCGATTTATGAGGCGGGCCGGGGGCAGCTATGGAGGAGGCTGCCAGCCAGCTGGAGAGAGACCACGTGCACAGCGTGTACGAGAAGATCGCGCCCTACTTCAACGACAGCCGCTACAGGGCCTGGCCCAAGGTGCGACAGTTCCTGCTGGACCAGGAGCCTGGGAGCGTTGTTGCGGACGTGGGTACGTGGCCTCCCCCCCCCCGCTCCCTCCGCACCCTACAGTGTTCCCTCGTGCCCCCAAAACAGGTCCTCGCTTCAGTGCTCTCTCTCTCTCACCGGTCCCCCCCAAAACTGCCCTCTGAGTACCAGCTGTTCCGCCCAGCCTCATGCCCTACACTGCTATATGTCTTAGAGGTGTGCTCTGCTGTTCCATTGTCCTAAAAGTCATCTTTGCTCCTCAGATCCCGCTCTGTCCCCCTCTGGCTGTGTGCTCCCGTAGGTCTCTTTACCCTGATCTTCAGTACCCAGTCAGTACTTTCAAACCGGCCCAAATGCTCTGCAGTTTCACTGCAGTCTCCTACTTTCTTCTGTTTACTGACTCCTGTTCTCCATCCTGTATCCAAGGGGCCATTAGGGGTGCTTGTTCTCTGTCTAGTGATATTATGAAACTATGCCGTGAAACTGTGTGTGTGTGTGTGTGTGTGTGTGTGTGTGTGTGTGTATTCTCAGTGGACCACCCTACATTGTCCACACACCATGTCAAAAAAAACGAAAGAACTGGTTTTTTTCTTCCTTCTGGTACAGAGAGAGCAGACTGGCGCTCACCTCCAGCGCTTTTCAGTTCCTGTCGGTTTTGTTTCGCACTCCTCAGTTTGCCCGGAGATGTGTGAACACATTATTCCACACACACACACACACACACACACACACACACACACACACACACACACAGCCTCACAGCAGTCAGCCAGCCGCCACTGCTGTAAAAATTTCAGGCCTTCTCATTTGAATAACAAATTTGCTTTTCGGCACCGGGTGCCGTAAGCAACGCGCAAATTCTCTTCTGCGAGTCCTGACTCGCTCACCGCTTCGTCCGCCCCCTGATTCGCCGATAAAGTCATTCACACAGAGAGCAGACATCACACAACCAATCCGGGCTACTGCATGCTTTTTAATGGAAAAGAAGGGATTTGGAGAAGAACAGCAAATTAACTGCCAATCCTTTTCTGGCTGGTGATCAACATAGAAACGTGTGCACAGAGGATCTTGCTTTGCATTTAATAAAATCCGTTCTTCACCTTGGCTGGTCCTTTTGGGGGTGGGGGTGGGGGTGGGGGGGGGCGGGGATTTGGATGGAATAAACTGACGGAGTCATTCTCGCAGGCTGTGGCAATGGCAAATACCTGGACATCAACGAGGACGCGTTCAAGCTGGGCTGCGACGTCTGCCGCCCCCTGGTGGACACCGCCTGCGCCCGGGGCTACGAGGTGCAGGTGTGCGACGGGCTGCGGCTGCCGTACAGGCGCGGCTGCTTCGACGCCGTGCTGTCCATCGCAGGTAACGCACCGCGCCGCGCCCGTCTCCCGGCGGGTGCTGAGGTGTACTACCGTCCACCTGAGGTGTACTACTGAGGTGTACTAACGTAGCATCGGGCCCCTGGAGGGCTTTACTGCGGCGAAGCAGCGAACGCGACACGTTGCACGCGCTCGCGATAAGGGCCTGTGCGGGCTCTTCCGCCCGACCGCACGCGTGTGCGAGGTCACGCGGTGTCTCCCATCTGCCTCACACGCTTACGCACAGATGGCCGGACACACGCGTGCGTCCACAATCTCAGAAACGTTCAGGAGTGGCTGTCGGTGTCCGTGAGGACTCCACCTTTTTGTTTTCCTTGAATGCTGCAGTGGCCTCGTCACAGACAGATGAATGCCTTTCTTACAGGCTTCAACAGAGAGGAAAGATGTTTGAAGTCATTGGTTTGCCTGGAGATGGTGACTGACTTCTGAAATTCTGTTAATGATTTTCCCAGTGCCGATACGTCTGCCAATCTTTTTGGCTTCCACAGGGCTATTAAGCATCAATTTGCTGCTTGTCACAGCCAGTTGTTCATAGATAATATAGTCCAAACAGCTTTATTAAAGTATTGAGTGAGGGGGTTGGGAAAAAAAACTGGGCAAGTTACCAGGTTACCAACAAAAAGCAATCCCTAACCCAAGAGCAACAGGCATTTGTTGCCGAGGGATTTGGGTCACCAGGCAACGGATCGTGCATCTCCTGGTTATTATTCGTGTTCCTATTCAGTGGTATCGGGAGACTGACATGGGCGAATCCTGTTCTAGGAGGATTCTGCCAGTTTGCGGGTTGTGTTAGGTCTTACTGCCTGTGCTAGTTGGGGAAATGCCCCTCAACCATCACAAGGTGGGTGTTCCGCACTGGATATGAGATGCACTACGTGGCCAAAAGTATGTGGACACCTGACATCCAATGTCTCATGCTAAATTATGAGCATTCACACGGAGTTGGGCCACCGTTTGCTGCTGTAACGACCTCCACTGTTCTGGGAGGGCTAGATGTTGGAGCATTGCTGTAGGAATTTGCTTCCATTCGGCCAGAAGAGCTTTAGTGAGGTTGGCCACTGATTGGGCAATTAGGCCTGGCTCGCAGTTGGCTTTCCAATTGATCCCTAATGTGTTAGATGGGACTGAGCTCTGTGCAGGCCAGTCAATCAAGTTCTTCCACAACAATCTCGACAAAACCATTTCTATTTGGACCTCGCTGTCTGCCCTGCTGAAACAGGAAAGGGCCTTCCCCAAACTGTTGCCAAAAAAGGTTGTACAGAATTATCTAGAATATCATTGCATTAAATCATTTCCTTCACTGGAACTAAGGAGCCTAGCCAAAACCATGAAAAACATCCCCAGACCAAGGTCGAGATACTTTGTCACATAGTGTATTTCCCCTCTCTGTGTTCTGCCCTCCACCCCCCCACCCCCCCCCGGTGTAAAGTGTTTTCAGATCCCGAAATGCACTTTCTCAATGAAATCCAATACTAACTCTGACAGTGATTTTGAGTTGGTGTCAATCAGTAGTTTTGAAGTCTCCACATTTTTATTATTTAGTCTTTGTGTGTTAAAGCTTGTTTCCTTGTCTGGACTATTTCAGTTACGTTTTTTGGTTTTGTTCAGGAGTGTTTGGTGATTTAGTCACAGTCATTTACTTACTTGGTCAGACAACCCGAATTGCCAGTCAACTGGAATTTCTTTTCTCTTTTTTTCTCTCAGTCATTCACCACTTGTCCACCAAAGAGCGGAGGATCCGGGCGCTGAGGGAGATGGCTCGCGTCCTCCGCGTGGGCGGCCGCCTCATGGTCTACGTCTGGGCCATGGAGCAGAAGAGGCGCAAGTTTGAGAAGCAGGACGTCTTCATCCCGTGGAACCCCAACCCGCCGGCGTCCCCCGCCAGCGGCCGGCGGTGGGGCGGCGGCGGCGGCGATGCGGATGACGGCGACAAGCACAGGAAGGCGAAGAGCACGTCGTCCATGGCGGACGAGGACGAGGACCCGGCCCGCGCCAAGGACCCGCGCTCCCCCAAGGACCAGCGGTGGTTCTTCTCCCGCTCCCTGGACTCGGTGCTGGATTTCGGGAGCCTGGCCACGCCCAAACACCCCGCCAGGGAGCTGAACTTGTCCTGCGCTCAGATGGGGGAGGTGGGCGGGCTCAAGGCCTACCGGCGTGCCCGGGGGGTGGGGCTTATCAGGCAGTTCTCCAGCATCTTCTCCTCCTCCTCCATCACCAGCTTGGAGGAGGACGTCTTCGGCTCGGCGCTCGACCTCGGGGGAGGCGGGCGGGAGAGGAGCGACGGGAGGCCGGCGGGCGACAAGCAGGCCGTTTTCGGGGCCATCGTCGGCGGGTGCAGCTCCGTGCCCCTGCCCGACCTGGTCACGCACCAGCGGGAGAGCCCCGAGGGAACGGGCCGGGGCGAGGCGGACGGGGAGCCCCGGGGGGAGCCCCAGGGGGCGCCCCCGCAGCGGCAGGCCAGCTCAGAGAGCATCCGGGACGGGCGGGTGAACCGGTGGGGCGGGGAGAAGCCGGCGGACCCCTGCCTGAGGTACTACCACGTTTTCAGGGAAGGCGAGCTCCTGGAACTGATCCAGAACCACGTGGAGGAGCTCCACGTGCTGCAGAGCTGCCTCGACCACTCCAACTGGTGCGTGGTGGCCGAGAAGGTCCGGAAGATCTGAGCCCACAGTATTCATTTTAAATTAACTGATTTTAAAGTAACATTTAGGATTTCGCCTAGGATTTTAACGGTAATTTTTAAAATTAAGTTACACGATCAAGCTGCCTTTGAAGGCAGAGGTGGAAAATCCAGGTTCAGAAAGAAGAAGCCCTCCTCAGCATTTGGGTCCAATCACCTGGATCTGCTAATTGGCACAATTCTTCTGCCAAGAGGTAGAACTCATTAGGGTAATCTGCTGGCTGAGTTCATTGGTGGAAGAAACACATGGCAGGACTTTTACTTTCTGACCCCTGGACTTTCCACTTCTGTCTGAAGGTATCTGTTACTGTCACAAGTACTGTCCTTAGTAGTCATTACTTTGGCGATTTTTAACTAATGCATTTTATTGTTAATTCTCTGGATTAGATATAGCCTTTTTTTAAGAGCGTGTAATGATGTCACTTTACAATTGGCGATTTTAAATTACATTTGTAATGAGTCCCCATGTACATTTTTACTTTTAATTCGATTTTGCTTTTAGCCAAAGAGAACCAATCCGCATGGTCACGGACCATCATCCTCTTCGGCACAATAGTGTCACTCATCAACAGCCTCTTAAGCACCGTAGAGTAGAGTGTCACTGATGATCATCCTCTTAGGCACCATAGAGTGTCACTGATGATCATCCTCTTGGGCACCATAGAGTAGAGTGTCCCTAATCAACATTGTCTTAGGCACTATAGAGTTAAAGCCAAATGTGTTGCTGAAGTAGAACAGTGTTTTTGTCATATGCAACTGCTGCCCACAATCTGAAAACATCAAAAAGTTGCACATAATTGCTCCATGCTAAGCAATACGAGCAATTCAAAAAGCAATTGCTTCTAAAATATATGAATATATATTTGAGAGAAATGTCAATATTCCGTGTGTGACTTGGTGTTTTGTGTTTCATTCCGATACGACGTGTGTAAATACAGTGTGTTTTCAAATCGGTGGCAACTTCACCTTTCAGAAGAACCGGGTGGTTTGTCGGGCGTGGCACTGCTAGTGAATCCTCAGAAGTTTGCACATCGAATCTTCACTCCAAAAACTTGAATACTTTCATCTGTGCTGCTTACACTTCCTACAGATGTGAAATCAGTGTTGGTATGAAAGCTGTTGTAACCTCTGAGTTGCGTTTGTGTGTAGAACTGGTTTACCATGAGACCCACTTGTGGTTTTTAGCTTTTTTTTTTTGTTTTGTTTTAGTATTGGCAGGGACAATGTGCTCAAATACTGTCCCTGTTTTACCTTTTTAATCTGCTTTTATTTATTTTGTTTTTTGTCTGTTAAGCACTAAATTAAATAAATACATTTTGTTGTTGGAAAGGTAGTGCACTGATGTGTGGCTGAATTAGTTTGTGGATTAGATGCTGAATAAATCTAATGGTATCAGTGTCATAAAATGTCTAGCTCTTTTTTGCGCACTTCTATACTGTGAATGTGAATTAGAATTTAAGAAAAGACTATGCATAACCCAAATGCAAAACATGCCTGTGTGGGAACAAAAAGCGATGAACATCTATAGATTTCTGTTTGCAGGTCTTTTGGTCCCATAAATCTGCACAACCAGGGGACATCAACCAGGTTGACTTAAGATGTCAAGTGAAAATCCTGGTTTTGATCCAAAAAGATGAACTCTTCCATTTTAGTACAGTATGTCATACAGTTTTTTTAAGAACTATTTTTCATGTCCAGTGTCGGGGTTGAAATCCTTGGGGTTCAATCAAGGCACAAAACTGTGCTGACTTTTAGCCTACAAAATTTATCTGAAAGTACACTGGACAGCCTCTAGCTTGCCGGGTATTTGAAGAACATAAAATATTTCCGCTGAGTGTGCACTATTTTAGTGAATCTGATCTGAATACCATAAATTATTTTAACATGGATTCCATGCTCTGTCAGGAATAATAACGATAATGCAGCAGTTGTTTGTTAGAAAGTGGATTAATTCAAGTTAAACTGGAAATGTGGTCTTTTAGCAATAGAATTAATCAAATCCGAGGTATTCACTGTATAGTGAATTGGTGAGAGGATATGTAGAGGCATGCAAAAACGAGTACTACGGGTGAAATGAATCCCTTCCTGCTAAAACAGGACTTTCTGGAATGTCTATTTGAATTGTACAGCGCAAAAGCCACTGGTTCTGCCGGAAAACTGCTTAGACAGTTTTTTGAGAGCTGTTTCACTAGTAAAAGCAATGCTGAGACTCACAAGGACACAATGTGCATAGCATGTCACCGACTGCCTAGAAGGTATGTTTCTCAAATTTTAGTCATCTCG
The DNA here is from genome assembly GCF_018555375.3 of Anguilla rostrata. Lineage (NCBI taxonomy): Eukaryota > Metazoa > Chordata > Actinopteri > Anguilliformes > Anguillidae > Anguilla > Anguilla rostrata. Next base: position 34,571,965 of record NC_057944.1, on the reverse strand, counting down.
CATGCCAAAGCCATGTTTTTAATAAGTGCCAAATTCAAGGATTTCTCATTCAGAAAGGTAAAGGTACATGTAAAAAAAAAAAAAAAAAAAAGTTCTTTTTAAAAAAACCTGTAAAATACAGTCAATGTAGAATACAGTGTCAACAGATATGACAAGAAAGAAAAGAGCTCCGTCTTGCTTTGCTACTTAGGAATAGTAACGCTGGAAACATTCCTGGTCCTGAGGGTGCTTTCTGGCGGCAGGGGGTGGGGCGTGCATAAAGTAAGTAAAAAGAAAGTAAGAAAGAAGGCCACAAACAATTTTCGTTTGCCAAACACCTTTAAGTAAAAAAGCTCAGCTAAGCCTGGGAGTAAGGCGAGAGGGGTGTTAACTCCACTGGTCCTGATTAATGTACAAAGCACTCACTTCATCTCCAATGAATCACCCTCTGACAGTCGACTGGCAGCACAGTCCCCTCCCATTCCCGACCTGCCCCGTTAAACCTGGCTAAGTAAGGGTGTGTGTGCAGTATCTGTGGCTGTTGGGAACCCAAGGTGAGTTTTTGGATACAGGTGGCTGCAGCTTGCCGCTAATGCGCTAATGTCACTGGCAGCTTCCAGTCTGTCTGGGGATTTGTGTCGGTTTACCGTGTAGAAACGCGTAATGCTCGTGTTTTTTTTTTTTTTGTCGTTGGAATCCAGCTCAAGTCCCGGCTCTCACCGCAGTGACGTCTCCCAGGGGAACCGGGACTGCGGCCGGGGGTGCCCCAGGGGGCGAAAGGCCTCTGGCGTAGGACGGGAGGGTATAATATCCATGGGGTATTCCCCCCACCCCCCACCCTCCACCCTCCACCCCATTGCACAGCAGCAATTGGTGCACCAGACTGTCTGTGCTGTCTGCATCAGCGGTACTGTGCAGGATGCTGGTGCCACAGCTGCGCAGCTCTGCCGGTGAACTGCAGAGGGGAAAAAGTTGTCTGCGCGCATTTCAGAAGCTGCTGCTGGAGGATATTTCTGTGATAGGAAGGTACTTAAATGTGATTGGCCATTTCAAATTGGAGTAACGTGTAGATAAAACTCTTAAAATATTAAATAAAACTAATTTCAGATTCCAAAATATGTTTGTGTAACTAATTATCTACACGGTAAGTATCACTGCAGAATCCTTGTTTCCACATGTCAGCCATGGTTTGTGTGATTCTTCAGTCACGTTGTGTGGAAGCATTTTTAGGGGTCCAAGCAGCGAAGCTGGTGGAACCCTATTGTATCTGTTAGGATTATTATTCTTATTATTATTTTTCTCCGCTAAAAGTGTCTGAGGCTCAGCAACCATACGTCCTAGAGGAACCACATTTGGCAGGTGGGTTCCTATGGTCTCCCACTACTCAGGCACTAAAAATCACGTATGTCAGCCAGATGGTGGCGCTATAACAAAGGGTAACGCGCACAAGGCCATAACTCCCACACCATAAGTTAGATCAACACAAAACTTCATCGACATATGTATCTGAACGTGCTCTACAACTTTGCCATTGGCCCCACCTATGTCCGCCATATTGTTTGCCCGCCATTTAGACTTTTTAGTTGGGGCGTGGCAGTTTTCTCCGCTAAAATGTCTGAGGCTCAGCAACCATAGGTTGTAGACCAACCAAATTTGGCAGGTGGGTTCCTATGGCCCCCCACTACTCAGGCACTAAAAATCACCTATGTCGGCCAGATGGTGGCGCTATAACACGTGGGTCATACTTTAAAAGGCCATAACTCCCACACCGTAAGTCTGATCAACACAAAACTTCATCGACTGATGCATCTGAATGTGCTCTACAACTTTGCTTTTGGGAGCACCTATGTCCGCCATATGGTTTGCCCGCCATTTGGCCGGTTCTATTAGGTGGGGTGCGGAAGAGCTGTGGCTCCAAATCTAAACGGTTACGACATCGAGTAAACTTCTTTACGGCAAGCGACAACCATGGCGACGCTAGTTTTTATCAGTGAAAGCACGGTCTGACACTGCCACCTAGCGTGCATGCTAGGAAAGGCGACCAAAAGTTTTTCAGTAAAAGCTTTCTGAGAGGATGAATAATTATTTTCTTTGGCATGGATCCATTTGAAGACAGTATCGGGTGAGTTCGTTTAGTCTTTGAATCTGTCATTATGCTGAGAAATAGTTAAACCATTTTATTGATAGGTTCTGAGTTTCTGTGCACACGCGCGAAAACACGCTGGTATAATAAAACAATGACGGTAATACATATATAGTCCGCTTCGTTCCGTTGCTACCATAACATAACAGACTATCTTATGTCTACAGCTGCAGTTCTCGCTGCAGTTTCAAACATTGAATATTCACAAAAGACGCAATTTATGCTGTACTTTGCCAATGTCTAAATAAATAATACGCTCCGGTAAAGCTTTGAGAGGATGAATAATTACTTATCTTTGGCATGGATCCATTTGAAGACAGTATCGGGTGAGTTCGTTAAGTCTTTAAATCTGTCATTATGCTGAGAAATAGCTAAACCATTTCATTGATAGGTTCCGAGTTTCTGTGCAAACGCGCGAAAACACGCTGGTATAATGAAACAATGACGGTAGCCTAATGCATATATGGTCCGCTTCGTTCCGTTGCTACCATAACATAACGACCTACAGCTGCAGTTTCTCGCTGCAATTACTAATATTGAATATAAACAAAAGACGCATTTTACGCTGTAGTCTGCCAATGTCTAAAATAATACGGTCCATTTGAAGACAACATCGGGTGAGTTCGTTTAGTCTTTAAATGCGTCATTGTGCTGAGAAATCGTATTCTCAATTTAATTTCTAAATTGACTGTAAGCTTAGGGTTGTAACTAGGTAGTTGTTCCGTAGGTGACTTAGTCTTAACTCGTCTTAACTATTGCTTGAATGTTCTCATAGACTGCGTTGTTGCTGTTCTTGTTTGTGTTAGCGTTAATCAGTTTAACCAACTGGGTCCAATTTGAACTATGCGGATGTTTCCTGCACTTGAAACGGTATTTCTTTCTAGGGTTTTCGGCACACTAATTCCTGGTTATGGTTATACATTTTGTTGTACGTCGCTCTGGATAAGAGCGTCTGCCAAATGCCTGTAATGTAATGTAATGTAATGTAATGCAATATTCCGTAGCAACAAGATAAACCCGACATTAGCCCTAAAATATGCCAATACAGCAGTGAAAAGGCTGCTCACTGAATAACGAAATAAACGAGACAATTAAAAACAAAAATTATACCATGTCATTCTACAGTCAATATCTGGGACTAAATATTTAATAAATATACAATCTTACCATCGGTCTTACGCGTAGAGATGTCCCTTTTGCGAATGAGTGGTTATATATTGTCTTGGATAATCCGTTTGTGAAATGTCGGATATTTTCAAAAATAGCTGTGCGTAATACCACACCTGTTGCTTACGGCGTTGTCGTTCTTCTTAGTCCAATTTGGCTTGATTGACAATTCATCTATTCAGTAGGTGAGAGTATAAGCTTTCTAACGATGTATAACATGTCTGATTTGGCTTTTGGAATAGCGTTTTATAGGTCAGCTTAACCGAAAATTTTCTGATCTGCCAATGTCTACATAAATAAACCGGTAGGCTGCTCTGCGGTCAGCACGCGGGTCGCGAGTTGATATTAAGTTTTTTTTAAAGTTTTTTCTCAATGTCGTCTTTATTATTTGAAATGTGCATTTAGTGTCATTATTCTATCTGTCTCTGTGGCGCTCTGAAATGTGCATTCTCTGCTAAACTGAGCAATAGATTGGAATATGTGTCTGACGTAGTGTTGCACGGTATGCCAAAACTTCAGCACTTTCTGGGTACTTAAAAAAAAAAAAAAAAACAGAAAAAAAAAAACCGTTTCGTATTTGAAATTCCCGATGTTCGGTAGTTCTGTGTCAAATGTAAAAGCCAGGGAAATGTGTCTCCCGCATTACTGATTTAGAAGATGAAAAGTGTAGTTTGTCAGAATCCTCGCTAGATGGCAGTAGCAACTAAGGTTGCCAAGTGAGGTGACCTGCGCTTGTGCATTCACTTCCCTGATACAGCGCAAGCTTTGACTCAGTTCACTTCAGTAGCAATAGGTGTTCCAATTTGGAAATATTTTATTATAGATAGATGCTGTATTGTTATTAAACTATGCTGTTTTTCAATCTATTTAAAGGTGAAAGACCTGTTTTAAAAATTATGTACTTTACAACTGTTTAATATTTGAAATATTTTTAACATTTTTCTATTGTTCAGTGTTGTAACACTATAGGCCTATGCATATTAATATGTTGAAGAGGCTTCAACTTAAAGGTTGTTAATGAACCAGGTTGTTCATAAACCATGAATTCGAAAATGAGGACATTATGGAATTAAGGACATTAAGGAATGAGGACATTAAGGAATTCCCTTGTGGACATTATGTTTCTGATCTATTAAGGTAATTTCAGTATCGTTAGGTACCGAGTATCTAGTTAGCATCGTTTAAGTTTCAAATATCATTTCAGTATTGAGTATCGTAATACTAAACCTGGTATCACTATCAAAGTCACAATTTTGGTATCGTGACAACACTAGTGTGACAACTTTTTTAGTTGCGGCGCAGAAACGCTGCAGCTGTGCATACACGCCGGACCATCAAAGTGTTATGACATGCCATCTAAGTGTTACGACATAGTAAAGGCCTTGACGGGAAGCGGCCCGGACACATCCATGGCGACGTAACTAAGTCATCCGACAGCGTCTCTTAGCTCAAAATTGGCCGCAAGTCATCAATATTTTATACAATCATCATGATATTCAGTAGATATGTTGGGTGAAGGCATATGATCATGAGGACAAAGCCATTTTAAAATCGCTCCATAGGGGGCGCGATGCTGCCAATGCTTGGACCCCTTCCAACGCCGCTTGCGGCTTTAATTTTGTTTGTTTCTGCTTTACTGAAACTCCAATTTTAATACAGACGACAGTTGTGCAGCTTAGGAAAAAATATTTTTGGCGGTTAAAAGTAAAAATAAAGAAATCTGAAGCCATATTCTCAAAATGTGATTTTATGTTTTCCATGTTTAAATAGTTCTACAAATAGTTAACTGTCCACATATTCATAATGCTACATTTCATTAAAAAAAATAACTCCCTTTGTTCTTGTGGAGGAATCAAAATGTGTAATTGTGCATGTAATTACATTCCCTGCTGTTTCCAGACCTATGAAAGACAGGTGAAAACAAACATATTACTTTGTAACAATAAGCAAAAATTGTGTATTTTATCATGAATACGATGTACAGAACAAACTCATTTAACTATGCAGAAATTGAAAAAGTGTTTAAAAGGCGTATTTTAGCGACAAACGAAACGCTGATTGAGATCTTACCCGTGTTGCAGCTCTGTGGACTATGGAGTGCCTGGTCGCCAGACGGTCAATATCCCTGGAGTATCCCCCGCCAATCACCGTAGCAACTGGAGTGCCACTCTTCACCACAGTGTCAATCACATACAAGTCTCTCTGATACAGCCCTGCAAAAAAAAACAAACCAAAGACAAACTTAACAAATCTGAGCTTTACAAAAATGTAAAAATGTCCATGAAGCCTTTGCAATTAACAGTTCAGCCACGCTCCTCTCAGAATTTTTGCTGCTTTTTGAAAAAAAATCCTTTATTTAACCAGGAAACCTCTCTTTTTACCATTAACATTAACTTTTTCAAGGGGGACCTGACATACACTCACAGTAACAATCATAATGGCAAGACAGTGGGGAAAAAGCAAGTCACAATTAAACTCGCCTTGGTCCGTTAGGCAAAGCCTCCCCAGCTCATCTTCCTGGTGAGGATCAACGCCCGCGTCGTAGAGCACCAAGTCCGGCCGGAAACGCTTCAGCAGCCAGGGCAAGTGCGTCTCCACTGCGCCGCAAGACACAAGGGCACAATCGAGCCTTAATCAAGGGGCGACATAGCTCAGGAGGTAAGACCGATTGTCTGGCAGTCGGAGGGTTGCCGGTTCAAACCCCGCCCTGGGCGTGTCGAAGTGTCCTTGAGCAAGACACCTAACTGCTCTGGCGAATGAGAGGCATCAATTGTAAAGCGCTTTGGATAAAAGCGCTATATAAATGCAGTCCATTTACCATTTACCATCAAGGCTGTCCTAACTGCAGCAGGATGCAATGAGCACGTGCAACATCCTGTGTGAGGTCGACGTGATGTCTTCTGACGCGTCCTGTCCAGATTCACTCTTAAATAAACCAGGACGTAACGCTCAAGCCAAATCTTATCTTAAATGTTGTGATCTAAGCTTTCGTTTTGAAATGGTGAGCTGATGTTTGGATCTAGGCAGAAAGGGTAGACCGCAATCTGGTTATCCCGTGCGATCAGAATGGCTTCTGAAGTTACGCTATTGGATTTCCACTAACGTCACCGCATCAGCCAAGGTTCAGTACTCAAGGCTATTTTTCTCAAAGCAACACTCTGAGATTTTTTATATTTATTTTGAGATCGTTAGCTGAAGAATGTGTTTTCCTTTTTTTGTGCCAGCCCAGCCTTGCTATGAATGCACGCACAAGGCGTGATGATGTCACGCTATGTACCCGTAGCGAGATACTCTTTGTCCTCCATGCCATCTCGCACGCTGACGTCAAGGTCGCTTTGCTGCTTCCGCACTGGAAAATTCTTCCCACAATGCACTGAGAAGGTGAAAACGTCTGGCTCCCCTCTGAAAATGTAGGCTGTGCCATCTCCCTGTGATACGGCAAAAAAAAACAAGCCCACATCAGGTTTGGGTTTAAACACACACGCACGCACGCACGCACGCACACACACACACACACACACCTTCTACTTACATATTTAAAAGGGGGAGGGGCTGAGCCACACATTAAAACCATTCAGTCTTAATTCAACTCCAATTAACGTCAATACCACTTCAAAAGGGATTTTAAAAAAAAGTTCTCTGCATATTAAAGGCACGCCATCAGATTTGATGTAACACTGGCCATTTTGGCTGTCTGCCATTACCTGATGCACATCCAGATCCACTATGAGGACCTTCCTCCTCCTCCTGGGTGTGGACTCGCCCGTCCAGTGTTTCGCGGCCACGGCCAGGTCGTTGAGGAGGCAGAACCCCGTCCCGTAGCCGGGGAAGGCGTGGTGAGTTCCCCCGGCGGTGCTGCACGCCAGGCCCGATCTCCGCCGCCAGCACCGTGCCCCCTGGGCATTTTTAACGGTCCCCGGGGAGGGGAGAGAGCGGTGAGCAGTGACACAGGCCTCATTTCAAAAAACTGAGACTTTGGAAAAGGGAAAGGGGGTGGGGGTGGGGGTGGTTACTGTTGCTGGGTATTTGGGTAAGGGGGTACGTGTCCAAAGGGATTTAATACTCAAAACATGAAGGGAGGTGTATATCTATCTATCTATCAATCAATCAATCAATCAATCAATCAATATATATATATATATATATAATAAAATATATATATACAAACGTGTTATTGCACAGCACCTCACAATGGTGAGTGAATTTAAAAACCAGAAAAAAATGATGTATCTGGAGGGAGTCCGCCCCCTCATCAGGTGACTGACACACACCTGTGCACACACCTGTTTCATATCGGCAGCGCTGCACAATGCCCTCACTCCAGGGAAAGCCGGTCCTCCTCTGTTCCTTCTCTTCGATCTTCCCGTTCATGAAGTTATGCAGGTACTCCTTTGTGTGCACACAGGCAAGTAGCTCCTCCGACGCCAAATTAGGTGTCCACACCTCCAAAAGGACAAATGCAAGTCAGAGGATAATTATTTGTCTCTGCAGTTGTCATTAGTGTTCAATGCACCCATGACTGCATGCTCTCACCTGTTTGTCTGTTACTACTTGATCTTTAATGAGGAAATGTAGTACTCTAGGGAACTTCCCCATGGGAAATCTGTGGTTTGGCGGGAGGTCACACACATATTTATCGTGATGCACAATTGGAAGGCCTCTTGGTCCACCTATCTGTGCAGAAACAAAGTGCAAATACAGTTTGACCACGTGAATAATACAAAGCCCGGTGACTAATCCCTTTGCGCTTTTATGCGAATATTTACGGTGTTTAGACACTCGCTCTAGTTTTGTTGGTATTACTACGTGAGCTCGCGCAAGCCCGTTTGATGAAGTGATGTGTTTAAAAATATTTATATAATTAGCTATATACATGGAAACAGAATCGCTAGGGCTTTATTGTGATTTGTACACTTACTCGTTCGGTGTGCAAAAACATCTTCCGGGGACCCTGCCGTCCTTTTATCTTCAAAAGTGTCTTCTCTACTATGTATTTGTCGCGGATTGCCAAAGTAAACAGTGCCTTTTGTTTTGTTAAGTATGTCATTTTTGCTTAGCTGAACTATGATCTTGTACTTCGCTACCAAATGCAAGGAAGCAGGTTACGAAACGAACAGAAGAAACGTTACGTCGCCAATTGCTAGTTAGCATGGTTGTCCATTCAAAACTAGCTCGTGGAAGGCGTAAGAATGGATTTTTTGTTTTCGTATCGCACGGTTCTCCAAATATATGATACTTATTTGACTTCCCCAGGACGACACCATCTGTTGAGCAGGCACGTGTAAAGCATTGCAAAACTAACGTTAACGAGCACTTCGCGACCCCTGTGACTGCGCAAATCGTGCAGCATGTGGATGGGCACAGTCCAATATCTGAGTACGATTTAAGCCCATCAGATTCGTATACACATTAGTGAAGTGCGCAGAGTTGACTTCTGTTGACTGAAATCCAACACAGAAAGGCCAAATACCTATTTGTGAGCCGCCACTGTCTCTAGAGGGCGATTTGGGTGTACGACTTCTCCACTAACGACTGATTCAGTACCTGCTTACATTGCTTTTTCTTTGAACCCGAATTGAACAGCCTGTGCGCAAATTGCTCGAGTCCGATACCGTACATTACTAGAAATAACTTAATCAATGTTTTTTTTCCCCCACGGAATTATCACGGTCTCATGTTTACAGCCAAACCAAGAACCCCCAGAATTGATAACCGATTCTTGAATTAAGGAATACGTATGTTATTGGGATGGCAGGTATGCTATATATATATATATATATATATATATATACACACACACACACACACACACACACACACACGAGAGTGGGAGCGGGAAACGGTGGCTGGTACTGTAGCCCGCACCACGATGGAGACCTTGTAGCCTACTGCAACAATTTTTGGCACTCCAATTTATGACAAACACTGGGGATTTGTTTAATAAACATAGTTGTTTTTTAAAAGGAAGCGATTTAAGTCCTATTTTTCTAATTTAATTGCACTTTACTTTGTATATACTCCTAGAGCTGTGCTCTATCCATACACTCTTGTAAGTGTTTTCAGTGAATTTTCTTTATTGTTATAAATGAGGTTTCATAGCTAAAGGAGTGCAGCCTGTAGGCCAAACCCTGCTCACACCAATAAAGCAGAGGTCGGTGGAATCTTTTCAAACCTCAAAAGGGTGAGCCATGGTTATTGCTCTGGCCAACACATTCGATGCCCTCTAACGAAGGAGTAAGTGGATCACTGCGAAGGCGCGGCCCTAGAATGTTCTAGAACAAAGGATCTTACGATGTAAAAATATGTACAGCATAGAATTCTAAAACGGATGGCATTGTTACTGCTAAAAAATATATATATATATTACTTTCATTCCACTGTTGCTTCAAATTTGCAAACATATCAGTAGGGATGAATAATGCAGAGCAGGTGCGTGATTGAGTAGGTCATGAAGACATTGATGTCGGCTGCAGTGAGCCGTACGGCTGTGGACACACGCAAGGACCCTCTGGGCTGATCTGCACTCGCCTCGTTGCGGGTTTACCTTTGGCTCGATTTCAGCGGTGGCTTTTACACCCCCGAGAAGTGCGCAGCGCAGGCTCCTGCTGCTGTAGCGAGTGTGCTTTGTCTCGCCTCAACAGGGTCCTGCCGGTTTGATACAGCACGGAGTGACCACGTGACTCAATCATCTCCGCATGGTTTCCTCTCAAATGGCCGGTCTCATTTGATCTTTTGAGAGGTTTGTTTCTTTGCTTTGTGTGCTTGTTGAAAAAAAAAAAAACAACAGCGGTTGTTTTTAAGGAGAGAAAGGACAGTCCGCCCTTGTGATTGACTGAAAGCAGAGTTACAGATAGAGATCACAGTACACAATGTGCCATGGGGGGGGGGTTGACCCCTGGCCACACTGGGGATTTCTGTATGCATTGACAGCAGTGAAGTGCCCTGTGGACTGTGTCACACGGTGTCCTCGGAACAGCAATTCCATAAATAGTCTGATGGAACATGCACTGAAATGCGTACAGGCAGCTGAAATGTGTACAGGCAGCTGAAATGCGTACAGGCAGCTGAAATGTGTACAGGCAGCTGAAATGATATGATTGGGAAAGAAGGTAGGAAGCAGTGGAGAATGCATTCACAGTTTAATCAATGTGAGCTCTGGTCCCTTTATCAGTATATTGCATCACAGTCTGGTCATTTTATCATTTTGTGAATAATCAATGCCCCCTCCATTGCCACCCTCCTGCTCCCCCCCCCCACTCCCCCCCAAGAAAGGTCTTCTCCTGCCTATCTCAAGTGTCAAGGTTCCCCGAGATAACCACGGACCATTGATTTTCTCAGCACAAGTCTCATTTAAAGCTGTGTTCACAGTGGACTTATCGCATCTGGCATCCGGCAAGCTAAACACGGACAGAATTACACGCGCAGAATTGCGGCGCTGGTACCGTTCTGAGCCATGTTCTGCTACCACTAGGTGGCGATGTTGTGCAAGGTTCGCTGATCCCGGCACCATTGGAAGGTCTGGAGTTTATGTAAGCAACAGAAGGAAGCACAAGGACATAGCTGTGTTAATAAGCACATTTGTCCATTCCTTTACCTTTAACAATTCAGTAATGTATGCCATTTGGAAGAGAAGACCTTTTGTTTGAATGTGTCCTGGTGTGTATAAGTCATGAAGGTAATGGATAACCTTACATGCCTGTCCCCCCCTCCCCCCTTTCAGATTGGGGGAAAATGCTTGGAAAATAGATGTGCATGTTTTCAGGGGTCATATTCCCTTATCCATCAGTCCTCATCCTTCAGAAAACAACATACCTGAACCTCTGAAGCCTTCAGTCTTTTTAAGACACGTCAGATTACAACCATAGACGCCTATGGCACACAATGAGAGTAATTATTGCATTGAGGCTTTATGGATGAAATTACCATACTGCTACAATTTACCATATGTGCCATACCGCTAGATTCTGTATTTATTTATTTATTCATTTATTTATTTTACTTTATTGTTTCTGATTGGGTTAGAAACATTTTATAATTTGTTTACCTAGATTGTCTACCGTAGGACCTTTGTCAGTACAGAGCTTGATTTGTTTTCGCATGAGGGGCACAGTGTAGATGTGCTCTGCGATAAACCGAAACTGAGTCACGGAAAGGGAACATGCCGCGACTAGAAGCGGCCGCTGACACGTGCAGCTGGGGGGGGGGAGGGAGGCGTGCGTACGAGCAGAGAGAGAGCGCATCGCCCCGGGCTGCAGCGCGTGAGCGTTTAGCGCTCGCAAATCGCTCGAATGGCACGTGGGGAGGAGACTAGCCTGCACGTTAGCGCTTAGCACTCGCAAACCGCTCGTGTGGGGAGGAGACTAGCCTGCACGTTAGCGCTTAGCGCTCGCAAACTGCTTGTGTGGGGAGGAGACTAGCCTGCACGTTAGCGTTTAGCGCTCGCAAACCGCTCGGTGGGAGAACTAGCCTGACGTTAGATTAGCGCTGCAAACCCCTCGTGGGAGGAGACTAGCCTGCACGTTAGCATTTAGCGCTCGCAAACCGCTCGTGTGGGGAGGAGACTAGCCTGCACGTTAGCATTTAGCGCTCGCAAACCACTCGAATCGCTCGTGGGGAGGAGACTGGCCTGCACGTTAGCATTTAAGTGCTCGCAAACCGCTCGAATCGCGCACGGGCAGAGACTAGCCTGCACGTTAGCGTTTAGCGATCGCTAACCGCTCGAATCGCGCGTGGGGAGGATGCTAGCCTGCACGTTAGCATTTAGCGCTCGCAAACCGCTGGAATACGACCGGCGGAGACTAGCCCACGCGTAGCCGCCTTTTTAAGACGCCCCGCTGCTGGAATGGGAGCCGTGTTCCTCCTCGTTATCGCCGGCTCTGCCGGAGTCAGCCTCTCGTTCACCGAGGAGGCCCCAGACTGTTCCCGTGGCTGGCCCGGGGCTGCTGATCTAGATCCACGCACCATTCCTCAGATGCTTTCAGCGTTGCGTCACCCCTGCCGGCTCGCGTAGGCCGCATCTGTCGGAGCAGGCTGTCAGGATTCCACAGGCCCTCGCCATCGCGGGCGGCTCCGTTAGGTAAAAAAAAGGAAGGGTGGGCCTCGAGATAGAGTTCTGATGTGAACCTGGGGGGGGAGCCATCGCCCGCTGTGGCCCCGGGGCATCCAGAGATCCGCCAATATGGAGAGGATCACAACTGGCAGCGGCAGTAGCGTCCGGTGAAGCTGCGGGAGGCTTGGACGACAGTCCCCTCTCAGTGCAACTCCAGCCGGGCGCTGGTGTGCTGGAGCGAGGGGAGGGGGGCATGTTCTCTTTGAAATAAGCACAACCAACAAACCACTGCCAAGGCTCCAGATGTAAGGCCCGAATGGAACGACCCAGTCCCCCCCACAACCCCCCACCTCCCCCTCCGTGACCTTCCAATCTGTTACCTCATCTGTACAAACTATAGCGGTTAATTCCCGCCTAACGAGCATGTGGACGATGTCCAGCGCACCTTGGAAGGAGGCCATGTTGCAATCAACGCCTGGATCGCGGGCAAGAGCTGCACAGCTACAGCTGAGACGCCAGACCGAGTGCTCGGCCACCAGTTCAAAAATCCACTTTTGACATCTCTCATTATGCATGGAAGCCAGTACAGGATTCAGGTTGTTAGCACCGAGAGCTTTGCAGTTCCTCCAATTACTGCTCTCTCCCGTGGTTGCCACATGGGCCTGTTGGGTTTTTAAAAAAACATTCACCAGGGGGGTTGCTGTCAAATACATTCGGAGAGGCCAAACGTCAGCTGCGCTGCTTCTTGTTAAGGTGCTGGTGGCACAGTTAAAATTCCAAAGGCGCAGTTGCTGATTCCAAACTGTGGTTAAATGGAAAGTATGGAGAGAAAGAATAGCACCTGGAATCTGTTTTGGTCCCCATTGTGTCATGTCACTGGTATGTTCCTCTCCCATTCAGGGCTACTAGGTGGTTGTCCGGACTCTGGATCTTCAGTTTAACTGCTGTACAATTCTGGGCCTGGAAATGAGTGTTTCAACTGTATAAATGAACTGTATGTAATAAGGTAAGCAGTGTGTAAGTCACTCAGATGGATGACTCGGACTGTAAGTGTGTACTAAATAACAAAATGTAATATCTCTCCCCACCCAAGCCGAATATTGATATAGATGCTGTCGTAAGCAAAGTCCTTTGATTTAATCAGGTTGAATTATTTCTGAGCCAATTTGCTCATCTCAGCCCTGGTCTCATTTTCATTTCCTACCATGAATCTTATGAAACCAATTAATTTGCTGTTAAAGTATTTTAACAGTCATATAACTATGTGTAATAGAGAGATAATTTATGGGTCTGGCGCATGCAGACTGACTTAACGGTGTAGAGAACGACTCCTTACCTGGACAACGTCCCGGGGATGAGCCCAATATAAGGAATGCTGGAGCTCATCGAGCTCAGAGCAAAAGACACCGTAATAAACCAGGGGTGACTGACGCTTCGACGTCAACGATGTCTTCCTCAGAGTCAAAAAGACAAATGGTGTCAGTCTTTGATATTATTGTGGTGAGACAAGTCAATGGCAATGCTGGTCAATTATAGTTTTTTTCAGATGGTTGTAGGGTTTTAAAAGTGTGTGCATTTTTACGAATGGGTGACTCACAGGAGTATCGTGGATTTTCTCTGATGAATTGTGCTGTGAACCCATCGTCACTCAAATGATATCATTCTCTGCATGCCTCTGGGAAAACTCATTCACAAAAAACTGCTCAAAGATACTCTTCTGAAAGATCTACCGCTGAGCATGTTCTTTATTGTTTTTCCCTCACTTTCCTTTACCTTAGGCTTATAAAATCTATTAAAGCTAATTTAATCAACAGACAAACATTGGAGCCCAATGTTGCTGCTTTTTGGAAATACAAAATAAGGCATAAAACTTAGAACCATATGGTTGTCAGAAAATACAAAATGTTGGTCCCTTCTCTTTTAATATACATTCTGGCTACAAGTGCAGGCTTGGACCTGCAGCATATGTGCTTGGTGTGTCACTTTCGTTGAGATTCATCCGCAAACATACTGGCTTTCTGAAGAATTCAACTTGTATCTTAAGTTCCTCTTGGAACAGTGTACGTGGAACAGACCCAAGCTAGCCTTAAGTGTAGCCTCAAGCAATATTCGTATGTTATATTTGAAGTGCTCGCCCTCTGGAAAAGGGATTTCTCCAACGGACAGAACAGTTGTGAATCTGAGTGATCTGTTTTGAATGCTGTGTGTTTATACAGGACTTACTGCGGCGTTCCTGTTGAGAGACATTTAATAGGGTGGTGCTCCCTTTGTTTCCAATCATCTGCATCCGAGTACAGCTCCCTCCTTTGTGCCGGCAAACCTCAAAATCAAAATGTTTTTTTTTTTTTTGCTGATTTGCATTTAATGCTTCATGGTCTTGCATTTGCATATTTTACATATTATTTAAAAATAATTTTGAATTTGAATTAGCTGCTCTGTCATTTTTCATCATTGGGCAACAAAGAAAGCTGGTCCTTCTGTTACTCTCTCTCTCTCCCGCTCTCTCTCAATTCAGATTTTAGATGCCTTATCGTCAGGATTAAATTTATTAATATTGCCACTGAACACACAGCAATGCATTTAAACATCAGACATCAACACATACAACTAGGATAACGGAAAGTAAACAAAAGTAATAATAATAATAGTAATAAACAAACACAAAATCTCTTTCTGGTGTTACATAATGGACAGCACATAAATTATGAGTGTACCCACTCTGTAGAAATCGTGATATTTAATGTTTCTCATTAAATATTTAGGGTATATCCTCTGCAGGTTTTCTCTGTGCATCTGGCTCCCTTGAGCAGACACAATATCTAATGCTTCAGTTCTTTGTGACTCTCGCCTATTGCCTGGGGTCCCTTGAGGTTTGGTTTGCAATGCCTCACCCGGCCCCCCTCCTTACCCCCCACCACCCCGTCCCAGCAGCAGCAGGGGAAGCTGTGCGTTTCGGGGAAGGGGGAGGTCCCAGATGGGCGGCAGGACGGTGGTCACAGCGTTTCATTATGATTTCACACTGGAAGCACTTCTGACAGCAAGAGGAGATTTACTGCCTTCCTTACGCACTGCTGAGTGACAGCTACCATTGCAGGAGGTAAGGGACCCATTATAACACCTTTACTCACGCTGAAAAGAGAAGTATCATGTTCATCAAGATTCATCAGAATTGAAGTGGCAAAAATATTTTTGGCATTTAATTAATTTGCTGATTTGCACCTTGTTTTACACATATTCAGTAAACTGTGCACAAAGAGAAAACTATTTTGAACTTGACTTGAACCTCTGTCGTTTTTTATAATTTGCAACAAAGAAAGTTGCCTTTTTGTTTTACTATATTCCTCTCTCCATATATATTTGTAATTCTCTCTCTCCCCCTCTCTCTCTCTCTCCCTCCCTCCTTTGTTTGCGTTGTTGGATGACAGTTGCCTGTAAGTTCAAGGTCACATTGTGGCTCAGTGTCACTTCGATCTGTTGGGGACTATGCTTGTGTGTGCATATCTTTCTCTTAGTGCCTGTGTGTGTGTGTGTGTGTGTGTGCGTATGTCTACACTACTGGACTCATATGTTCTCTGTTAGAGTTGAGTCAACACTAAGCGTGTGTGTGTGTGTGTGTCTGTGTGCCCATACATGTGCATGTTCCAATAGGAAGGATTAGTGCTGTCTGTTTTGGGAAAAGCCAATGTGCCAGTGAACAGATAAGACTAGAAGGGCAAGCTGCTTTGTTCTTCAGTGCATTATCCAGATCTTCTCATTAGAAAAAAGGGGGAAGGTTGAAAGAGTCTGAATCAATTAGGAAGTCCAGTGCAATAAATGTTATGGTTACCAAGCCAGAGGAAGAAAACTGCTCTCACTGAACTACAGTGGCACTAGTATTTCAGGAGACAATAGAGTACTATCCTTTTCTTCTTGCGATAGACTCAGGCAGTGGGATGTAAAACGTTATTTGTTATGCCTGGATCAAGCACAGTCCTTGTCCCTTGGGTAGAGTGAAGGCTATGGCAATTGGTAGAGAGCCTCGCAATGAAAACAAAAAAACTAGCATCTCCGACCGTTGCAACGGCAAGTTTATGGACCGCGACACCGGGACGAGCAGCTGTCCGTTTCGTTGGTGCTGATCATAGTGCTCGGTCGTCTCCGCGCTGAAGCGAGGCGGAGACAGGTGGCGGGAGAGTAGGAGCCAGGGTTGTTGGCACGGACAGTCGGCTCTCAGGAGTGGCGAAGCTCAAACCTCGATGTCTGTCCCACTCTACAATTAAAGAGCCGTCAGGCACCAATACCGCATGAGTCACTTCTATTGTCGAGCATTCGCTCGGTCATGTTTAATAGACTTATTTAGCCTAGGCTTTCCATTTACTGCATTTGACAATGGCGTTAAAACAACCGATTTTATTTCTGTTTATCTGTGATATTTGCGTCCATTCGTATCTGATTCTTAATCTCCACGATACACAAACGGCATCACTTGAACGACGGAAACGCAAGTTAATCGTTAACCTGCAGTAGCTGATTGTCTGTACTGAGTATTTGCTTTCAAAGACGTAAATGATAAGATTCGGTGAAAAAACAAACCAGTCTGTTTTCTTATGCTTGTGATTTCAATGTCTGTCTCCAGGATATGTTTTACACGTTGGAGGAAATTAAATACAAACACAAACTGGCGACAAATATCCTGTGTGTGTGACCTGTTTTTTTATTTTATTTTTTTATGATAGAAAAAATCTTGAACTTTTTAGAATAGAACTAGAGAGGAGAGAACTGAACCTTTCTTAGTGTAAGCAATGTGACCCTGTCCATATGACTGAGGTTAATTCAAGTGTTAGACCTCAATGTTTTCTCCTCTTTAAAGGGGCCCTGCTGTCATTTTTTCTACGTGATCTGCTGTGCTATAGATCCTTCATATGTCGCATGCAAGTAATTACGATTTCGAAGTATGTCTAGATCAATTTATTTTTGTCCTGTATCGTTAATAGTTGCAGACATCAGTAATCTGATCCGCTTATTTGAACAGACAGACAAACATTTTCACGTAAATGATCAGATCAGGATATTTAATAATCAGGCAGAGAGCCACTAATCAGGCCAAGATGTTTATATTAGGCTGTCATACTCAGTCAATTCTGCAGGCTGAGCTCACCATTTTGAAAAAAAGGCTCTTTCTTTCTCAAACAACAAAACAAGAGTATGACAGCTGGGGGAAATCGCATTTGACTGAGGAGATTGAGATGAAGCCCTCCTCTTCCTCAGCAGGAGAACACCAGTCCTGAGGACACCAGCACGGGCCTGGATGCACAGAGCTGCTTCTCAAGCTGTTTGGCTCTCCTCGAGTAGATTCTCTCTAAAGTAAACGCAGCTGTGTGCCAGCAGCAACGTGTGTGTTGAATGGCAGCCAGCCAGTGACTGTCAGACTGAAATGTGCAGAATTTAGACTCTTCTTTTTTTTTTTTTTTTTTTTTTGGGTACTGTGCCAATGCAGACGTGCGATGCGTGGCATGCGGTGTGTGTGTGTGTGTGTGTGTGTGTGCTGCCAGGGCAGCTGTTCGTGTTACCGCCATCTTTCAGCTCTTCTCGCGCCGATAGCGTGAGAACTTAAGTGGAATCCTGCAAGCGACGGCGTGAAGGCGCTATTCACTTCACCCAGGGATCATTTCAGGAGCTATCCTCACTTCACCCAGGCACCATTTCAGGAGCTATCCTCACTTCACCCAGGCACCATTTCAGGAGCTATCCTCACTTCACCCAGGCACCATTTCAGGAGCTATCCTCACTTCACCCAGGCACCATTTCAGGAGCTATCCTCACTTCACCCAGGCATCATTTCAGGAGCTATCCTCACTTCACCCAGGCACCATTTCAGGAGCTATCCTCACTTCACCCAGGCACCATTTCAGGAGCTGTCCTCACTTCACCCAGGCACCATTTCAGGAGCTACCCTCACTTCACCCATAAGCACCATTTCAGGAGCTATCCTCACTTCACCCAGGCACCATTTCAGGAGCTATCCTCACTTCACCCAGGCACCATTTCAGGAGCTATCCTCACTTCACCCAGGCACCATTTCAGGAGCTATCCTCACTTCACCCAGGCCTGAGCACCATATCAGGAGCTATCCTCACTTCACCCAGGCACCATTTCAGGAGCTATCCTCACTTCACCCAGGCACCATTTCAGGAGCTATCCTCACTTCACCCAGGCATCATATCAGGAGCTATCCTCACTTCACCCAGGCATCATTTCAGGAGCTATCCTCACTTCACCCAGGCACCATTTCAGGAGCTATCCTCACTTCACCCAGGCATCATTTCAGGAGCTATCCTCACTTCACCCAGGCACCATTTCTGGAGCTGTCCTCACTTCACCCAGGCACCATTTCAGGAGCTATCCTCACTTCACCCAGGCACCATT
This sequence comes from Anguilla rostrata, assembly GCF_018555375.3. Taxonomy (NCBI): domain Eukaryota; kingdom Metazoa; phylum Chordata; class Actinopteri; order Anguilliformes; family Anguillidae; genus Anguilla; species Anguilla rostrata. The sequence continues at coordinate 34,553,222 of NC_057944.1, read as the reverse complement.
TCTGGAGCTGTCTTCACTTCACCCAGGCACCATTTCAGGAGCTATCCTCACTTCACCCAGGCACCATTTCAGGAGCTATCCTCACTTCACCCAGGCACCATTTCTGGAGCTGTCTTCACTTCACCCAGGCATAATTTCAGGAGCTATCCTCACTTCACCCAGGCACCATTTCAGGAGCTATCCTCACTTCACCCAGGCACCATTTCAGGAGCTATCCTCACTTCACCCAGGCACCATTTCTGGAGCTGTCTTCACTTCACCCAGGCATCATTTCAGGAGCTATCCTCACTTCACCCAGGCACCATTTCAGGAGCTACCCTCACTTCACCCAGGCCTGAGCATCATTTCAGGAGCTGTCCTCACTTCACCCAGGCCATGCCTGAGCACCATATCAGAAGCTGTCCTCACTTCACCCAGGCCTAAGCAACCATTTCAGGAGTCGTCCTCACTTCACCCAGGCACCATTTCAGGAGCTACCCTCACTTCACCCAGGCCTGAGCACCATTTCAGGAGCTGTCCTCACTACACCCAGGCCATGCCTGAGCACCATATCAGGAGCTGTCCTCACTTCACCCAGGCTTAAGCACCATTTCAGGCTCTATCCTTCTCACCACCTGCTGTCTACTTTTTAAAGGCCAAGCCTCTGTGGGTGAACGCTGCACCTCGAGGGCTAGTTCCACACGCTGTTAGACCCTAAACACTGCAAATATGTAGTGTTATGAACGCGGTTCAAAGATCTTGGGTTTGAGTTCCTGCCCCCTTCCAAAATGTATTTTGGCCCCTGTTGGTTAAACTGCTTATGAGTAGGCATTCTTATGACATAAAGACTGTGTGTGTGTGTGTGTGTGTGCGCGTGTGTGCGTGTGTGTGTGTGCCAGGTCTTTAACAGTCACTGAGAGATGCACTTGCATTAAAGTGTGTGAGTGCAAATGGGCGGGGGCGGGAGGGGGTGACAGCTGCCTGGGGGTTGAAGTGAGCTCACTATCAAGTGGAAAGCCTTTTTACAAATTCAACCCTGAGCACGTAACCCATGGACACCTGGTGCTTCATTTGGGGGGGGGGGGGGGGGGCTAATTTTATAAATACATAACTCAATGAACCTCAGCTGGCTTAAACCCACTTCTCCAAAACTGGTGAGACGAGAGCCAGCCGAGCCCTCGCCCTGTGGGTTCCAGCTCATAGTTGGGAACCGATTTAGGCCAGGCTGCTGCTTGAGCCCCAAGGTGACAAACACTAGAGCGGCAGTGTCGTATGTTCGTTAGAGAACTGGGCTTGTTACCTGAAGGTTGCTTGTTTGATAACCAGGTAGGACGCCGCCGTTGTACGCGAGACATGAATTTTAATAGGTCACATGCATACTGTAAACACTCGTAAACACTGCATGGAAACACTGGGAAACATCACGCTAGGGCTCATGACGTGCAGCACGTGTGCGGTGGGCGTGTTTGCCCTGCGCTGGCTGCAGGCCTGACTGCAGGCCTGTCGTCTCGGGCCACACACCACCACATTCCGCAGAGCTACGCGGTGTTTGTTAACCGGACACAGACGGGGCGGAGGCCGCGCTGGTTGCATAAAGCCTCGCATGTGTCTTTGAGTGCACTGCACCTGCCAATTATGAGGTGAGGTCATCGTCGCCGCCCAACCCGCTGCCCACCCCGCCGTGATCTTGCTCTCGTAGGGGAGGAATTTTCCATCTGATTCCAGAAATGCTTGGCAAATGCATGTCGTGGCAAGAGAGGATAGTGTTTTTTTTTTTGTTTTTTTTTTGTTGGTGGTTCCTTTAAGTTTTTATCCCCTTTTCCCGGTCTCCCCCCCCCCCCCCCCTCCAGACAGGTAATGGTGGGCTGCAAGGCCTCTTTTTGACGCACTGAGCCCCCCACACACCTCCACTGGCAATGTCCTTTAATGACAGGCACATATGGAAGTGTGGTCACTGAAATAACAGGCTTTTATTATAATAGACTGGCAGAGGTGTCTGACTCCCACAGCATTCTTTAGCCGTTTAAAATGAGGCGATGAACACCTTAGCTTCCTCTCCTGCTGGTGTTAAGGCTTGCACCATTATTGCCTCCACTCACGCAAACTCTCCCACCCCCCCCCCCCCAATTGCCAATGGACAATACAGGAAAGACTATTACCTGGACAGCACTGACCTGCCTTTACTGGCCTGATTCTAGTAAATTCCCTTTCAGTACAAACATTCGTCCCAAATCTCCCCTCATATCCCCTGTTTATCTTTGATCTGTGGCTCTAAGTCTGATGGGGAAACGATCTATAAAAGACAGTAATAATAATAATAATAATTAATCATTAATAAATAATAATAATAATAATATTATTATCATTATTAATTACAAGAACAACAACAATAACAATAATTTTTTTATTATTATTACAGACCATCTGTAATTGGACACAAGCAGCTCAAAGCGCTTGACAATGGAATAAATGGACAATACATGAAAACAAGGGTAAAGACTTGTTTTAAAATAACAAAAAAAAGACCAAGAGTAAAAATCATCTGCAGTGACACAAAAGCCTTTTTATCCAATGTGTTTTCAGCTGAGGCTTAAAACTAGTGATGGATGAAGTGCCTCATTTTTGGGATGAAATATGGAATGGGATAGCAGGGGGGATGGGGGTCAGCAGTGTTTTTTGGTGGAACACCACTTTTGTCAGAAACATTAATCTCAGTGATTAAAACTTCCCCATTGCCCTGTGCAGAAGCAGAAAAAAAATAAAGCGCTGCTTCGATGTTTGTCATCCTTCCAAGCGGGTAACAACCAATCATGTGCTGTCAGGAGTGGCCCACAGCTTCTGTGAGGCCGCATAGATCATTCATAAATCCGTGGCGTAGTTTAGACGACATGTTGTGCTGCACTACGAAGAACTAGCGAACAAAAATAATGATTTTCCTTAAAAACTTCTGTTTTATTTTAAATGTACGTTTCTCTTGCACTGGAAAATAGCACAATTACTGTTGCCAGTTTTTTGTATGTGTCTTTATGAGAAAAGCATTGACGGGCACCCAGAGCTCATTTGGGATATACTTGGGATTTGGCTTAACAAATTTTAAGATTCTTTCTCAAAATGTATTTAGATAAATCATGTGCTAAATTCTGTTCAGCCGAAAGAGAACACACTCAGAAAAAAATAACATGGCAAGTTTCAAGGCAAACAGGTTTTTAAAAAGAATTATGATAGTCTTCCCTGATTTCCGATAATGCGGTTCCGATAACCAGTATATTACTCAATGTGCTTTGTTCTTTGCTTCCATGTTCCATCCAATATACATATGAAGTTCATTAACCAACAGAACACGTGTAACCAAGCAACCAAGGTAATTATCGTGTCACTTAACGACAGCACGCCATCTTCACACCTGCAATTTCTTGGAGGGATTATATTTTACAGTATATTGCAAACAATAAACAACAGAGAAACAGTCATTAAAATGGCTTCTCTTGCTGAAAGGCAAATAAATAAATAAATACGCACGCCTTGAAACTGCATAATCAGTACACACGATCCGGTAAGATGATCTTTTTCATCTCGCAGAAATGAATGCTAATAATGTGCATTCATTACATGGCAGACCCGAGCCGTCTGCCTCAGATCCAGTGAGCCGAGGCCCTGCAGATGACAGCTGGTGTTTTCCCGTCCAGTGAGCGGGGTGTCCTGGCTGTTATTACAGAGCTTAATTACAGACGTGGGCGATTAATTCATCATATTGCTAAACGGGAGTGCGGGAGGAGGAGGAGGAGGAGGTCCCGTCTCTTTTTGTACTTGTGGCAGTGCTGTGTGAGTCTGGAGCTCTCTGACGTGACATTAATTAACCCGTTGAAAAGTAGTTTTTTTTTTTTTGGAATGTTTTTTTTCTTCTAAATTCTGAGACCGTGTTCTAGAACTCCATTTCTTTCAATTGCCAGTGGTGATTGTTTGCATCAGCATTAGAATGTTCAGGTAAGAACATACTAATCGCGTATTTTTGATCTCACGCCTTAAAAGGCCTCGGTCACAAAAGGGACATACATGCACTTGTGGGTGGGAAATAGATGTTGGGGCCAGGTGAGATTGGGAGAGAACGTTGACCACTGACTTTCAGTTGAAGAGGTCGGTTAGAAGTCCACAGGTCTGTCTCTTGAGTGTAATTCTGTAAAACCCTCTTTCTTGTGAAATTGAGCGCAAGATTAATTTTTTTCGATTAATAGTCTGAAACTCCTGAAAAAAAATCCAGGTACAGTTCAGAATAACCAGTTTCTTGGACTTCTGTCTGCAAGCACACATTGTTTTTTTTTTTTTTTTTTTTAATTCAGTAGTAAAACTAGTGTAGCAATAACAAGCACGTGTCTCTTGTGAGCTTTGACGAGCTAAATCAAAAACTTAAACGGATCCATTTGAAACGGTCTGTGAGTTATTCTCCCCTCCGAGCTCCTGAGGCATGATTCATCGTGACAGGTTGAAAACCGCGGGCCACAGACAGGACTACACGGAGGGGGTAATGCGGAACATCTGTGCAGGACAGGAGGAATGTTCGGAATCCGCAGGAGAACGAAAAAGAAACGGGAATATTGATTCAAAGGCCGAGTTATTGCCGGAATGTTCCACAACTCAGCTTGTGTCACGGAAATTTTGATTATTTTTTTATTAGTTTTATTTCTCTGTCCTTGGATTGTGGAAAAAAGGAATGTAATGCCAGCGGCTGTCGCAGGCCCAAAAAAGTACATTAAATTTGGAAGACTTATCTTAATGTGGACTTTCCTGTGGCTGGCCCTGTGTGTTTTTGGATACTTGATTTATTTATTTTTTTATTTTTTTATCATGCCATTATTTGGTCCAGTTCTGGTTCCTGTTGCACATTATGTTTAAGTGTTTTCCACTGCTACTGTTTTTCTTAATATTGAAGGAACCTGTAGGTACCTGCCTGGAGCACGGTTGAATAGTCACAGGGACTTTGAGGGGTAGACGTAGGAGTGATTGACTGTGATGTGTGTGATTTCCCCCCCCCCCTCCCCCCTCAGCTTCCAGTTAACTTCACCAGCTTGGCAATAGTCATATGTTATACTGACAAGTGTTTTGGAGGGGACAAGGAGTATTAATGAGCAAATTAAAGCAGTAATAATAATGGCATTGAATATAAAATAGCGATAAATATATAGAGACCTGTGTGATTTTGTAGTTGGTTGGTCACTACCCCTCAAGTTGTGTCTGGCCACATACCATGCAACCAGTGGTGCTCTAGGTCTATCTGTCGGTGTTATTCCCATAATTTGTCATCTTCACACATATTCCTGAATTAAAGGAGCAGTTTTTCCATTGTATTGATTTATTTTTTAAATTATATTTGTTTAAAGAAATGCATAATTGTTTCGTGTATATCCTATAATGTAGGATTCTATCTCTCTCATTCCCTTTCTTCTCTCTCTCCCTCTCTCTTTAACTTTCTCATCTCCCCATACTTGGCTGAACACGCCAATAACATGTTTTCTTGCTGCCAGACAGGCCTTCAATCATGCAGCCGCAAGTTCCAGCGAACACTGTGAGCCCTGTTCTCCCTGCTTCGGTTCAGCCTCGGCTCTCACTTACCAATTCGCAAACCACAACCCTTTTCCCTCCTCTCTGTCCCCTCTACTGGCTGATAATACTGATAAGAAACAGAAATAAAAACAAACGGGGGGGGGGTATTGTACACGCCACCCCTGCACATTCACCTGCAGTGCATTTCAGATCTGGCGTTCCTGCCTGTTAGCTTACAGTGCGTTTGAACTTGAGGTCGGCCATTTTGACTGCAGGGAAGCGTCTTGCGCAACCAGGAGGCGGCTTCAGTGGCCTCGACCACCTTCCAAACCTCAAGCTATTTCTCTTTGCTCCGGTCCTGGTTAAGAGTGTTAAAATTAGAACGCGGGGTGCTGGGGGGGGGGGGACATATTTGCGGCCAACACATGAAAAAGCTCCTTGAGTTTGAGAGAACAGAAAGGTCTCAGGCGAGGTTGCGGGTTGGAGTTTGACCTCCCCCCCCTTGACCCCCCCGGAGGCGAACGAGGCCTCGACGTTTAGCGCGCCAAGCCGGCGGCGCACGGCAGTGACACGGCGGCGTGTCAGAGGGGGCCGGGAGTCCTGGGAAGACTCTGCCGTTCTCTGAGAGACACGGCGAGAGCCAACAAAGAGGTAAACAGCCTCAAACCCCCCCCCCCCAAAAAAAAAAACAAAGGGGCTTGTGTTCACAGTCTGACTCAAAGCTCCTTTTAACAACGAACCCACAGGGATTCTGTTATAGCAGCCCCATCACTGAGCTGTCGAATGTGCAGCGCTTTTTTAATGGTAAGACACAGAATGCTGTAGAGGTTGATCTGTGGAACTAAGGTTGATCTGAATGGAGGTACTCAACGGGCATTGAGCGCATCGGTTACAAGGGTTTCATGTCTCGTCCTGTGATGCGGGCTGGGGGAGGGTGTGTGTGTGTGTGGGGGGGGGGTATTATCTTCAAGTAGACTGGTTTGGTGAGAAGTTTGAGAATTTCTGTAGTGTAACAACCACACAGAGGTAACTACAGTGGGGTCACTAGGGTTGGTGACACCCTGATGTTGTCGACGGGGGGAGGGGGGGGGTGCCGGGGGTGCTGTTGGTTGTTGTTGACCGGGGTTATGCATTCAAACGACAAAGCGCTTCTCGTCACATTAATACCGCTAATCAAATCAACCGGCAGTAAACTGCATCGAGGAAATGAGCTGTTTCAACCCGTCGTAACACACAACACTGCACAAAAAATGTATTGCCGGTCATTTCAGTGTCACCGCCCTCTGATGGTGTCAACCGGTGCGGTCCGCACCCCCCTAGTGACGTCTCTGGGTAACTAAGACAACAACAATCCGAACAGTGTGATTATCGTGACCTCTAGAGATGTATGTGCGTGTTTGTGTCTGTATCCATGCTTGTGTTTGTGTGTGTGTGTGTGTGTGTGTGGAGCAGAGGATGAGGGTTGTCAGTGCTGTCCTTTGTTTTGTAGTTGTTCCAATGACCTTGATATGCACTTTTGTACATCACTTTGGATAAAAGCATTTGCTAAATAAATGTAATGTAATGCAATGTAATGTCCAGTACTCTCAGGTCTTCATCTTGCTGGCCAAATCACCCGCCCATCTGTGACTCTTAGTACCTCCTGGCTGTCAGGCTGAGTCATGGGCTCTCTGTAAGTCAGAAGCCAGCTTTTTACCAGAAAGCCACCTGCTCATCAGCTTGACAAGGCTATTTTGCCTGGCACAGTAGTAAAATGGATGAAATGGATACAAAATTGGTGGAGAGGATATGTCCAAACCGCTAACTAATGGCATTGATGGAGTTGATGATGAAATATTTGAGAGAGTGTGCGTGTGAGAGAGAGAGTGAGAAAAGGAGAGAGGGTGTGTGTGTGTGCACGTGTGTGTGCGTGTATGCATATGTACGTGCGTGCGTGTGTGAGTGAGGGGTGTCCAGTGAAGACTCAGGTCTTCACCTTACTGGCCAAATCAGCTGGCCATCTATGACTCTTAGCGCCCCCTATCTGTCAGGCTGAGTAATGCCCTCCCACGGCTCACTGTAAGTCAGATACCAGCTTTTACTTCAGTGTGACGGTGCTCTTCTTCCTGATAGACCAGGGACATTTTGTGAAGTAGGTGCACTTTATTCATATGTGCCTCACTTCATCAGTAACCCTGACCCATGTTCCAGCTTGTTCATAACTTTCACAAAGTCTGATGTAAGCCCTAGACATTTACGTTAACAGTGTTTAATAACTTTCCTATAGTTTTTCCGCCTCTGATTTGAACCACTGCCACTTGTTTCAAGAATTTCAGAATTTCCATCTTAGGCTGAGTTTGATTGTCATAATCAAGTGATGAATCTTGAATTTTATTTTATTTTTTTTGTACAAAAATAAACGTCACCTGGCGGAGACTTACATATATATATATATATATATATATATATATATATATATATATATATATGTGTGTAATTATTCTTGAGATTTCATGCTTGATCGATACCATGTTTCTACGATTAAGAATGTTCTAATGTTTGTGGCATGCTAAGGAGTTAGCATCAGTTGCAGCACAATGCAAAAACAATTATTCAGGGGGGATTATTTACACTGAAGCAATGTGGTCAAGAAAACCGTACTGCTTTGCGTGTTGGTGAAGGGTCACATTTCGGCCTCATCTTGGCGTTCTCATATTTTCACAAAGCTCTGCGAGTTCTGCGTGCGTTATATATTTTTTGTGTTGTTGTCCCCGGCGATAAAAGCAGGGAGGAATGTTCCGGAATCCTATTATGTCAGAGCGAGACGGTCAAGCTTCGTGGAGCCACACCATCTTAAAGGGCCGGCTGTCCCTGGCCCCTGCTCCGCCCCCCGCCCCGGCAGCTGCCCTCCGCGCGCGGGACCCTTCTGTGTCCCGACACAAACAGGGGCTGTTTTTCAGGCCGGCGCTGCCCCCAAATTCCTGCGTGTCCAGCTGCAACTGCCGGCAGACAATGAACCAGCTCAACTCACACAGGCAGAGTGTTCAGAGTCTAGTGTTTAGAGTTCAGTGCGTGTTCACTGTTCAAAATGTTCAGCGCCGTGTTCAAAGTCCTTGATGTTCAGTGTGTTTTGTGTCCAGTGTCCAATGTCCTGTGTTCAGTATGTGTTCACTGTTCAAATTTTTTTACGCTGTGTTCTGAGTGTTCAGTGTTGAGAGTATTAAGTGTTCAGAGTATTTAGTGTTCAGTGCTCAGAGTTTTCCCCGGGGTCAATACTGACCAGCCGGACAGATGAAGGCATCTATCGGGGGGTCTGGGCCAGTGTGCTTCCCCAACTGTTGTCCAGATGGGTTCCACATATACAAGCTCAGCTCACAGTCTCTTCACTCCGTTCACACGGTTTCCATTTTCACTCAATGCACTTGCGCCGATCAGCTGTCCTTCTCAGCTCCAGCCCCATCCTCTCCATTCCTCACAAGTTTTCCCCACTGCATGTTTTACCAGCTTCTGCCGCAAGCCAGAAATTAAGGGCTTTTCTAAAATTAAAATTAAAAGCATATTAGCTTTGTGTGCCAGGCTGTGAAAACCTGCAGTGGGGAGAAACAGACTCGTGAGGAAATGGAGTGAACAGGGCGGTAGATCAATCCCATAATTCCCAGGGACTTCGGCCCCCTCTGATTGGCTCGTTTGAACCCCGCGTGCAGCAGGAGAGCCAGCGGAAAAAAACACCGATGTTCCTCAGGGCCCTTTTGAATGCGCTCTTTCAGGCTATCACCAAAAAGGGCTGCGCAAACACTGATACCTCCATACCGCCCAAGGACATCAAAGGCTGCAGCGGGACGTCACGGCGGCGGAGGGCGAGGAAGCCGTGTGACCCGGAGCACGCTTCCGCGTTATCTCAGCGATTGGGCAATAGCGCTGCTTTTGTTTCCTGTGCTGCGGTGCGGCGCAGTGCGGTGCGGTGCGAGCGCGCTGGACGTGCCGTGATCGCAGGGCGTCCCGGGACAGTGCCCCCCGTGCTCAGAGCGGTTTTAACTAGCAGGGGCGCTGGTGGTGAAGCTGCTGCTGTGCCCGCTGCTGTGCCCGCCTCTGTGCCCACCTCTGTGCCCGTGTAAATGCAGGGCGTCCCGGGACAGTGCCCCCCGTGCTCAGAGCAGTTTTAACTGGTGGGACACTGGTGAAGACAGATAGGGTGGATAACACACGCCAATGCCTGTTTTACTTGGTGTGACTTCTGGACCTTGGAAATGAGGCTAGTTTGAATTTGTACCCGCATATTTATTCCAGGCCTTTGTGGTGATAATGAGGATTACACTGACTAGAGACTCTGTGAGTCAGGGGAACATCAAATTCCTCAGGAGCCACAGGAAGCTTTAGGGACATATTTGGGAACTTTGGGGACATTGGGAACTTGTTTTTTTTTCTTTTTTTTTTCCAAAGGTTGTGGGCGACAGAGATGGATGGGCTCCGGGCGGATTTCTAAGGGCTTGTGAGCGAGCGGCATCCCCTGGGTGTCCCTCAGGGGTCAGGCAGAGGGCACATGTTGATTTGTGGCTGTGGTTTCCTCAATTTCAGAGCGAGGACAGAGGGGATGGAATGCGTCTTCCATCCAGTGGGGTCCACAGTCATTGAGAACATAAACTCCGCCAGCCCTCCAATCAGATAGCTGCCTGGCCAACGTAAACAATGAGGGGAGGGGGGAATCAGCCAATGGGCTCGCAGTATTTAACTTCCCCACACTCCCGGTGGTCACATGGGATTATTTACAATTCACACCAAACTCTTACTGACAAGCAGCACACACACGTGTGGCCACACATACTTATATATATATATATATATATATATATACAAGCGCATGCACGCATACACACACGCACACAAAAACGCTGTCATTGCTTGTATGTTTTTCTGGTGCTAAGACATAGGTGACCCACCCCTGTTGGCTGCAGAGGGCTTTTAAATTGACACCTCACTCAAAACAGTGTGATCCAGTGTGGATATTGGCTCTGATATTTGCTCCAAGAAGACAGGACAGGCGCGGGAGATGGGTTATCTGCCTGTCATTGCCTGGGTGATTTTCACAGCAAACGCCAACAGGCAGTAGCAAATCCTGTCAGACTCGACATAGTTTTAAATTCAGAGGGAATTCAGTCTTGGACTGAACTAGAAAAAAAAAAAAAAAACGTGTTTTAAAAAGCACATCACGACAGCTTAGGCAAACATGTAGGACTTTCTTTTTTTCATCCAGTAAAGATGAGTTGAGAGTTTAGTTATGCAGACAGCAAGCTGCAACACAGAACGTTGTCACAGCCTTTCCGTGAGGAGGGGAATTTTGCACCCTTTATCGCCGGGATCTTGTTTGCTTCTCCCTCAAAGGAAATATTATCTGCCTCTCAATGGTGCGTGCGCGGCGATCCACGGCGGTAAATCAAACCGTCGCGGTATTCGCCACGTCCGTCTGCGACAAGCAGCAGCGAAGGGGGTCGGACCGCAGTGTCATGGAGTTTAGGCCGAGAGGCCGAGAAGAAAAAGATTTTTTTTTTTTAAAACGCTCAGTGGAAAATATCCACTTGAAGTTAGAACAAAATAAGGTCTTCAGGCTCAATTTTATGAAGTGGAATGTGTATTCATGTACTGTCCATGTTTTTACTCATGATATGAGTCTACATTCTTGGAGGTTTTTTTATTTGAGGACTGAGTATCTACATACACCCACCTACCCCTACCCCCGACCGTGCCCCCAACCCTTCCCTCAACCCGTACCCATACTCCTTTGTTGCAAAGGGATTTAACAGATTCAGAAGTGGGACCGAGCTCTGACTCGACGGAAGAGTGGGAGAATCCGGAGCAGGTACAGGTGTGTGTCTGCCGTGTGCTCAGTGTCCCGGAGGGAGCGAGCGGGTTGGTGGTGATGGGGGTCGATCGCCCTGTGCACGGCCACGCCAGGCATGAGCTTCGGTTGGGGGGGGCCGATCCCCATCGCTGGCAGCGGCCCACGTCAGTGGGATCGACCTCAGTTTCAAGCCAAGGCCGGCTCCCATGTGGTGCTGGAATCAGCGTCACTCCGTTCTCTGCCAAGCCTCCTCTGTCTCTCTCTTCCTCTCTCTCTCTCTCTCACTCCCTTTCCCTCTCCTTCTCTCTCTCGCTCTCTCTCTCTCCCCCACACGCTCTGTGAAGCGAACTCTCCTCCCCCCTGTCCGACGCTCAGTCACTCACTCACTGACACAGGCGCACCCTCCCTGCTCTTACGCGCGGTTCTGAATGGCTCAGTCACTGGGAGCCAGAGAGATTCCGCAAGCCCTGGGGATTCTGGCACAGCTCTGATGACAGCGGTCCTCTTCGGGTGGAAGAGCCGTTTGAAATGCTTTCTGGGAAAGGATGTCTCCTGCGATCTCCTGACAGAGCCTTTCTCTCTCTCTCCTCTCTCTCTCTCTCCCTCTCTCATTCTCTCGCTCTCTCTCTCTCCCCCTCTCTCATTCTCTCACTCTGTGACAGAAACCCACTCTTCTTCAGCCAAACAAACTCACCATGGTTGCCACAACATTGCATGGACAGGACAGGGGAGACTGTTCCTCGCAAAAGGTAAAAACATCATTTCCAGATTTATCTTTTTAACTTTACCCTTACCCACCCCCTGAAAACATTTCCCCTCTCTGTCTTGTAAGGTCTACTTGACTTGTCACTACAGGTGTAGTCTGAATGGCAAAGTGCATGAAACAGCTGTGATAATCTCTACCTGGTACATGCTGATGTTTCGGTGTTTATTTGAAAACTTTTTATCAGAATTTAAAGTTTTGCTTTTTCCCCCAGTTGTACTTTTGCTCTTAGTTTTGCTTTTGTTTTCTTTTCCTTTTTCTGACTTAAAATTTCTATTGACAATTCTAAAAGTTTTCAGTACCTGTTGAGAGAGTCTCACAAACACAGAGAATTTGCTTGAAAGGGACTTTAGGGTCAAACATGGAGATGTCATATTTACGCAAATCAAATCAAGTTAAGAAAGTAATGTGTTCTTGAAATTATAAGGCAGCAATTCCAAAAAATTAGGTTGCAATTGTCTATGTTGTTGGATTTTGTGAATTTCTTAAACGTGTAAAATTAAAATGGGCATTCCTTTTACTCTCTGTTTACTCTGAGTTATGGAACCCTTTCACACTTTTTATGGCTGTTTGACCTAGGAACATTCAGTTCATTCTTTTTTTAAATTAGAGAAGCCAAGTCAAGATTCTTTTTCGCACAACTAACACATGTGCAGTGAAGGGTGAGTGAAATGCCCGGACTAGTATTCTGTTTAATTTCAGAAAGAAAAGTTTCAAAAAGGAATTAATAAGATTTGTGGAAGCAAACTTAGCATTTCGACTTTGTTTTTTTTGTTTTTTTTTTGGGGGGGGGGCGGTGTATACTCATCACTTGTTCACTGATGATGAGGGCCCCTCTCACAGTGGTTCAGCGGGGATCTTAAGGGGCAATGTGACCGGGGGGGGGGGGGCAGTGTGACAGGGTCTAATCTCCAGGACGCTTGAGTCAGTGTTTCCTGTAGATGGGAGAGAGAGAGAAAAAAAAACAGTTGACTCTCCAGTGTGTATTTCACAGTGAGCTCCTTTTCAGATCATTTTAATGTGCTACTGTTACACACACACACACACACACAGACACACACCTACTGTACACGTGCAAACACACACGCACACACCCACACGCACACACACACATGCACATGCACACACACACATGCGCACGCACACGCACACACACACGCACACGTGCACACACATGCAAACACACACACTTGCATGCACGTGCACACACACACGATAACACACACACATACACACACATGCACACACTCACGCACGTGCACACAAACAAACACACACACAAACACTAATTAAAACACGGTTACATATATTTATGATGTTGTCCATAAAAATAATGTAGTTTGGTATGCAGTATCCACAGTGAAGTTGAACTGCATGTCATATGTCATATGACATAAACATGGACAGATTTTTGGTGCCCAGTGGTAATACATATTCTGTATACCCTAGTGTAGGTCTGGCAGTATGTACGTGTTCGTACATTCACAGAGAACATAATGAAGAGACTGTAAGAATTTTGAGGACTTTTCATCAGACATTTGCGTCTGTTTTAAATGCTGTACCATGTGTTGCTATGCAGTGACATTTAATTATTTTGAAAAAAATTCTGTAGGCGTGGTGTTTGTTTTTTGATATTGTAATTTTTCTAATGGCCTGACCTGCATTAACAAACGACACAAGACATATCTGCTTTCCATAACTACTGTATTTGGAGCAGAACGTCTGCTTTGAAAGAGCCGTGCGTTTAACGTGTAAGCAATCCTCCCCCGTATTGCAACTGTCAGGTGTGAGGTCCCGCTGTTATCCGGCCGCCGACAGCTCCGCTCTTATCTCTGCAGTGAAGGTTAAAGCAGCAGCAGCCCTTCTTCCCTCCGTCCAGGTGATCCAGGTGTGCTTTTACCTGTTCCCCCCCTGGAGCAGCGGAGCCCGCCGGGCGATTTCCCAACCGCGCTTTAGAGGCGATGTGATAGGAGCTCTCCACGTTCCCCCGCACGCGGTCAGGGACCCCGCTAGCCGCTGCTTTCAGACCGCACAGCTCCGCCCCCCCCCCCCCCCTTTCCACCGGTCCTCCTGCTTTTTTCTCCCATCCTGAATTTGTGTGCTCTGAGAGAGCGGTTATTTTAACAGATGCTGGGAGACGTTCTGTGAGAGAAGAAAACCCAGACCCAGAGAAGTTGGACCCTAGAGGGCACTCACGTTCCTGGAGGATTGGTCTGTGTGCTGGCTTTTTTCTGTTCCAAACAATTTGCCTTAGTTTTAATTTTCTGACAGCTCTTTACACCGTGCTCGTTCTCTCCTGTACTCTTCAGGACACACTCGCAGTCTGCAGCTGTGGCTGGTGCTTGTGCACAATGTCAGCTGAAGATACGATTGAGCTAATTAAATCATTTAGTGTAGGAGTTGTCTTAACTACTGCTTGTATTTTTTCCATTGACTGCGTTGTTGCCGTTCTCGTTGTGTTAGTGTTAATCAGTTTAACCTTCAGGGTCCAAGTTGAACTATGCGGTTGTTCCCTACACTTGGACCGGTACTTCTCTCTAGGGGTTTCGTCATACTTGTTCCTGGTTATGGTTGTACACTTTGTTGTACGTCGCTCTGGATAAGAGCGTCTGCCAAATGCCTGTAATGTAATGTAAATGTAATGAGTTGGCACAAAATCCTGAAACGGATCGGGCGCTTGTGCCCACCCCCCTACTATAGGGATTTACAGACCAGGACTCCCATTCGCAATGCATCTCAAGAGTACGGAACAACTGATCCCTTTCCCCCGATACGATGCCCATATCCTGATCTTGGGCTTAACCCCTAATGCGCTAGAAGGCCAAACGGATCTTGGACCAGCAGTCCTACCCCGAGACGTGTTATGAATGGAGAGCCCAGGTGTGTGTACGGCGTGCCCAAACTACGCCCTCCCGGGGGAGGGGGGGTGGGTTCCTTTTTAATTGGCTTTTCTTCCCGAAGAGTTGAAATTAATTTTCGAGCTCCAGTCCAGTACGTTCCGTGCCGAGCAGGAAAAGAGCTCAGTTTAGAGCGGGAGGTGGGAACTGAACTCGTGTCCCTCCGCACAGCAGTGGCATTTCCACAGCGCCGAAATGCCAGGCCTCAGAGAGCATCCCGCTGCTACGCTCTTCCTGGTGACATCATCCTGCCTGCCTGGCAGGCGTATCACCACAATACTCATAAACTCAAAACAAACAGTCTGTTTTTTTTTAAGAGCAGGCCCCTTAAATGGTTAAGTAATACTGCACACTGTGTGCTGTCCAGAAAATGTGAAATACAGACTGTGCCATTCAGAAAATATTGCCTAGGCATGCAAACTATGTGTCATTCACAAGATACTGATATAGATATTTACGTGCTCACGCAATGACTTTATTAAATAATACGCAGCTTTGCTTATGAAAATGAGAAGTTCATTCCAAACACTACTGGAAAAGAAAAATAGATGGTTAATTTGTCCATGACAAGCACTTCATTTTGTGTGCATGTCACTATTTACAACAAAAAATAAAAGGCTAGTCAACCCGCTTTCCAGATATGAGTGGCCTGATTGCAGGGCCATGCCACTGTGTTAGCCCCTTGGTCTGAAACAGAATTACACTGCATCTGTTTGTGCTTTTGCCGATACAGCAGGTATCTGTGGGTGAGAGGCAGGTTAATGTTGGGTTTTTAAACGGGGGTTATTGGAGAGGTGGGGGGGGGGGTGCGTGGTGCGATCGGGTCGGTGACACGTCTGATGAATGGTCGCGGGGGCGATGGTAAATCACCGGCCTGGGGGACAGCGTGTCCAAATTCCTCGGTCCGGTGATGTCACCGGGATCGTGTCCGAAACGTATCCAGACTTGAGGAGCGCGGGGTTGCCCCGGGGGGGCAAGATGTTAAAATTTTAACTGCCGCTCGCCCCCGTCCCGTGGCAGGACGCGCTGCTCGGCTGGACTGCAGCGGCCCCGGTGGCTTTGTCACCGCTTCGGCTGCCTAATTTACGGCTGGGGGGGCGGGGGGCGCGGACCTTTAAAAAAAAAAAAAAAAGAAAGAAAACAAAAGGCGGGTTCTGGAGCTGAGAAACGTGTGTGAGAGAGGAGTTCCCATGGCTTTCCTCCGCGGGACGCCGGCCGGCTCAAGCTGTGTTTTCGCATTCCTGCGAAAAAGGAACTCTCAACAAACTATAAATAACCTTTGGGAAAACGCTGGGGACGGGGCTCTCTCCAGCAGCAGCGGTTTGGAGCCTCGCTTCTGTGGAGCGCGGCCAGCGCTCCCGGCAGCCTGGACGCTTGGAATCCTGGCTCTTCCAGCATCAAAGTACTTCCTGGACAATAGTCCCTCTCAGGTATTGGAGGGATTTGGGATATGGGGGGGGGGGGGATGTCCCTCGCCACTCCTCTCGTTCCCCTTTGTGTGATTGACCGGGTGCCAGTGATCCACCTGCTGCTCAGTCCTCGGGGTGCAGAAGCTGTGGAAACTTAGCTGCCCCATTGCAGTATGGGGAAAGGAACTGTCAGCTGACTTCAAGCACTGTGGAAGGTGTCTTTGTGAGATTTTCCTGCGGAGATTACAGCAGTGAGATTGGCCAATAGTTCTGATTGGGCCTTCCAAACACAGGCGAAAAAGTGGAGGGAAAAAATGACATCATCCCCATGACATCAACTTCCTATTATTTTGTCAGTTATTTCTGAATGTTTGACTAAATTCACTGGAAACAATTCTCTTCCGTTGAGATTTTCAAGCATCAGTTGTGTCTAATCCCAGTCGGGGTTTGGGCTACTGTGGTAAAAGTGTTGAGTGTAAATAGTAACTGCCTTCTCTTGTGGTTCTCTTGCAGGTGACTGGCCTCATTCGTGCCATCTGATCAAGCTCAAAGGAATGCACCCTGTAGCCGGTCTGCTGATTTGACGCTTTCGATACAGATGGCCGACCCTTGTGTCAGAAGCCGCCTTTCGGATGGTGCCAGATTCTAGAGTGCGGAATGGAAACGGTAACCATGGTGACTCTGGAAGGAGTGCAGACGTTGTTGAAGACGGTGCCGCCCGTGGTGGCCTTTTCGGTGCAGGAGTCCTCCGGTGGCAGGGCCGTGGTCTTCGCTTCGCCTCTGGGCGAGCGAGCGCTGGAGAACGGGGACTCCGGTTGGTCTCCTGGACCGCCGCACCGAGCAGTCGATGACCCGTGTGGGGACAGACTCCTGGGGCAGCGGGATAGAGGCGTGGTTGGAGACCCCAGTGAGAGTGACAACATAGCCTTTTTGCGGGGGTGCTTAGATGTCCCGGACCACGATGCTGCTCTACTGGAGGAGCCTGTTGATTTGGGTCCGGTCTCCACCTCACTGGGCTTCGCCGAGGAGGAGCCAGGCAAGGCATCTATTCCGAAGAATTCACAGAGGAACCTGGGAAAAATTCCCGCCTTGCGTGATTCCCGGGAAGGGCGGAGCTGTGACCGGAACGTTGTTGGCACAGGCCTGGAGGCGCAGGGCACTGCTTGCGCGGGTGCAGCGGATTCCACTGAAGAGCCGGGCTCCTCCCCGACCCTGTCCCATCCTCCCAGGGAGGGTGGCATTGCACCTGCAACTCCCTGCCACCAGGGGGAGCCGGACCTCGGTGTGGATCCTTCAGAGCGCGCTGAGGAACTCTGTGGTGGTGTTGCCCTCTCGGGGCACACGGGGCCACCTGGTCCCGTCCCGTCGGTGGTGGTCAGCTACGAGCTGCCCCGCATCGTGAAGCACAAGCCCAGCTCCATCGCCTTCTCCGACTACCCCGCGCCCCGCTGCGCCCGTCTCTGTGTTTCCGAGGGCCCGAGCGGAGCGGGCTCTTCCTCTGAGGATGATGACGACGACGACGTGTTCCCGGAGCTGCCGCAGTGCAGGGGGTTCCTGGCGGGACGGCGGAGGAGGGGCGAGCTGAAGGGGAGCGGGATGGGGACGGGGCGGGACGCTCCCGTCGACCAGGGCTCGGTCTGCAATGGCGGCTGTCGGGCGGAGAGCTGCAGGGAGGTGAGTGGCCCCGCCCACTGCTTCACAAGAAAGCGTCTGATTGGCTGCATTGCATTCCCTTGCATTCCCTATAACCAATTTGATTCGTCTAGGTGGTCACTGCAAAAGATAATTCTCAAATGAAATTGGGTTGTCACAGCTGACCTATGTGGCTAAATAAAAGTAATATAAAATAAATAAATAAGCAATCTAACCTTTTCTGACTCTTCAAAGGACACCCAGAATATGACACCTTGCAGTCATCTGTTACCAGCTGAAGCACATTTAACATGCACTTGTAATCACAGTCTCATCCTGTGTGCCTTTATGTATTCACGTCTAGTTCATTCTCAATTCAGAATCCGGGAACAAAACAGTCCTTGTGAATGTAAACGAGGGTGATTAGGTATACGTCGAGCTCTCTTGCTTTCCCCCTCTCTCAGAACTCTCAGAGCTCTGTCGAGATTAAATCATCTTGGAGAGCAAAAAAATGAGACAGACATCCAAGGGACTCTGGCAGATTACTTCCAAGAATTCTACGCAAACATGAGAGACAGTCAGCCCCCAGTGAGATAAAGCAGAACACAGATTCACCGCCACCCCCCCACCCCCACCGTGCAGATGTTCCCTCACACCGAAGGCAAACAAAGACCTGTTCTCTCGCCCGTGTTTTTTCTCTCTCTCTCTCTCTCCAAACGTCATTCATCTTGCCTGAACTAGGTGGACCCTGTCGCTGCTTTTGGTTGTTGTTCTTCTTCAGTTTTTTTCTTTTTTTTTTTTGACAGGTTTGTTTTTCAGGTGTTTTGGAAGTGTTCGCCTCACTCTTACTACAGTGAAGCAATGTATAACTGAAAAACAGAGCCCTTCAAAGAATGAAAACAGTCACTGTTTTTTTTTCTCTCTCTCTCTCTCGCTCTTTTCACGCATTGTAGTTCCCCAAACAGTGAACTCATCTGACCCATTACACACGGTGTTATTTCCTTCAACAAGTCAAAGGAGAGATTTGTGGCTTTTTTCCAGTCTCTCTCTTGACCCTGGGGGGGTCACTGAAACCCTTACAGCCCATACACCCCCCCCCCCATCCCCATACAATTCGCCTCCCACTTTTATTGCCCTCACCTGGACTTTTGTGTACACATGTACGCAGGTCTGCGGTTTATTGGTCAGTGTAATGAGAGGGTAGAACAAACCTCCATAAAACTTTCGGACACTTTACATGTGGCCCAGGCCCAGGCCCAGGCCCAGTGCGGCCGTGTTTATTGGGGAAAAAAACAACACAGGAGGGCAGCCTGCTGTTTCTAAATGGTGCCTGTGCTGTCATATATTTCTCAGAAATACACAAGCGCTGGTTCACAGATGTACTTTCTCCATGAAACAGGCACAGTGATTATTTCCACGTAGCGCAGGCCATCGTCATGTCAGACAAAAGCGTATGTGGGGGCGGCAGTGTGGTACAATGGATAAAGCGCTGGTCTTGTAACCGGGAGGTCACAGGTTCGATTCCCTGGTAGGACACTGCCGTTGTTCCCTTGAGCATGATGTAAATGCTATGTAAAAAAAAAAAAGTTGTGTAAGTCGCTCTGGATAAGAGCATCTGCAACATGCTTGTAATGTAATATAATGGAACATATCTGTCTGCTCTGGTTCATTTCTATTTGTGGACAGACTGATGTGTACAGACAGACGGGCAGGTGAGACAGATGGACGAAGGTGCAGGGCGATGGCGTACCCTTTGGTCAAACTGGACAGTGTGGCAGAGGGGGTAGCCGTGTTTTGGGAAAGGGGTAGAAGAATTCTGGGAATTCAGGAGGCTGATTTTTATACAAAGAGGACAGAAGTTCAACAGCCCTGATTGTGCAGGGACGAACGGCTGCTACTATCGGTCACTGTTGGCTGTGTGTGTGTGAGTGTGTGTGTGTGTGTGTGTGTGTGAGTGAGTGTCTGTGTCTGTGTGTACGTGCATGCGTGTCTGTATGAGTGAGTGTGTGTGTGTGTGCGTGCATGCGTGTGTTTGTGTGTGTCTGTGTGTTTATGTGTGTCTGTGTATGAGTATGAGCGTGCTTGTGAGTATGAGTGTGAGTGTGTGTGTGTGTGTTTGTGAGAATGTGTGTGTGTCTGTGTGTGCGTGCGTGCGTGCGTGCGTGCGTGCGTGTCGTGCGTGTGTGTGTGTATGCGTGTGCTTATAGCAAGCGTTCTCTCCCTGCTCTCCCTCCTGGCCGCCATGTGAGGGTTCAAGGTGACTCCCTCAGGTGAATGTGACGTGTGGAGGTGGGTGGGAGTAGAGCAGAATGATAGCATGGGCACAGGGGGCAGCCTGGTCTTCCTAATGAGTCTGGCTCCTCTCCAGGTTTATTCCCCTTGAAGTCAGTGTTCTGGAACTCCATTGCTTTCATTTATGAGTAGTGATCAGCATTAGAATGTTCAGTTAAGAACATTCTAATCAAATATTAGAATGATCTCACACCTTAAAGGGTTAAATGCCACCCGGGGTGTTCTGTTTTGCCACTGTTCCCCTAGCCTCGCTTTAGCAGGGTGTGAAGGACAGGGTATGTGGTGAAGGCGCATTGTGACAAAAGTAGTGTAAAATATAGTGCGTGAATACCTTTATATTTGATTTGACTCGTCCGTAGGTGCAAAACATAAAGTGTGAATTTGTTTGGATGTGCTGGCTTTCATCCGACCCAAGTCGGGCAGCTGCAAATATTATCACGATCATCCCTTTTTCAAAGCTGAGAAATGTTCCTTTTAATACGTAAGGGAGGTGGGCATCTGTGATGGTAACACTTCTTACTTTAACTCCTCCAAGCTATGATTGGTCAGATTAAACAGAGGCCATTCTAGAGACTGGGGGGCCCCAGGCTGAAAATCCCAAGGGGCCCTTCTGACCAACTTCCACTGTCATTGTGTCGCCCAAAACTCCGCCGCCCCAAAACTCCTAAAACTCCGCCGCCCCAAAACTCCTAAAACTCAGCCGCCCCAAAACTCCTAAAACTCAGCCCTCAGCCCTCAGCCCTCAGCCCCGATGCTCAGGGCCCTATGCAGCTGCCAGCCTTGGTTAGGGAGTAGGTATATATTCTGCTCTTTTTCCTCTATAGTCTTTCACATGTTCTTTAAAACTGATTGGGCTTTTAAAAAAACTGAATGAAAAAAAAGTACATCTCAGAATTCACTGGCTGTAAATTTTGTGTTAGCCCGGGATGGGTGCTATCATAACGAAGCTGAAGTCATAAAAACTAATTTACAATTTGGTGTCGTCTGTGCTTCGTAGACGACTGACTTGCTAATGTGAGCTACAAAAAAAACTGTCTCTGTTTTTCCATTTTTTTCAGATGTGTTTATTATCTCACTACAGTATCCCACGGCAAGTTAATTAAGAACACGATAATCATACATCAAAAGGCCAGAATCTGAATCTTCTGAATCCTCTATGAAACAATAAAAACAGATATAGGAAGGTGTTTTTTTTTTGTTGTTTCCTGCATCGCGTCAGTCGGGTTTGTAAGGACCTTGAGGTTGTCCTCGTGGAACAGTTCTGAGTAAATGCCCAGCGAAGGTGAACGCAAACATGTTTCAGAGAGTGGCTTTGCAGTTTGTTTTTGCAGGACTTTATATCGGTATCTTTTGCTTTTAATGCAGGGATATGTCAATATTTGCCGTCTTCCTTAACCACGAAACTCATTCCCCACCAGGGAGACTGTTAGAAGTGCCACGGACTGCAGCGAAATCCTCGTAATTCCGAGTCAGGACAAAAATGACATACGAGCGTGTTTCAAGCTCACAGGGTTTTTAAAGTCGACTGTTTACATTTTCACCAGCAGAGGGCAGCATTGCTTCATATGGTAAGCAACTACGCCGTTTAAGCGGTTTGGATTCGGTCATTGTGATTGCATGTTGCAAAGATGTTGCCGTTTATTCAATGAATGTATTCGTTTCTCGGAAGAGCTGGCATTTGCATGCCGCGGTAGTTTGGCATCAGGATTAATGTGCACGAGGGAACTAAGGATACTCGTTTGAATATTCAAGACACCGGTTGGGCTGCGGCAGCCCTCTTGAACTGTACATCTGATTGCAACACTCCGATCCCTCCATCTTGATTCCCGGTACTCGATGTGGGTGGCACAGAGCGGGCACCATGCCCAGAACTATGGCGAAGAAGGGTACTTCACTTCTCATTTCAATGACAATGGGGAAATGCAGTGGGTTACAATGTGGCTAATTTGCACTGATAAAGTCATGTTCCCCCGGGCATTCTTGTTTCTCCCTTCAGATAACGTTAATGAATCGATCCGGAGGACTGGCTCATACCAGTTCGGTTTCCATGGCAGGGTCCTTTTTGTTCCCCCTCCGCCCTTTTGAATGCAAGAGAAAAGGCGAGTAAAATGAATCAAGGCCACTGTCTCACACTGCGCTCGTCGAAGTCCCTCGAATTCCGCTCATTCCACGAAAAGGCTGGCATTCCGAGCTCCTGGTATTCAGCCGGCCTGTAGTGACAGAGAAGGGTGCTTTTAAAACCGGATGAGGTCCTTGATCAGCTTCAGGCGGGCTCTTACTGAGCCTTGTTGTTTCAGGTCTTCTGTGTGTGTTGGGTTGCTGTATAGGCGGAATTTTGATTGGGGACGTGTTTACATAGCAAACTATTAAAAACAAACTGAATTGAAAACAACTCAAGCACACTTATTAAATCAATGCCTGAATCGAGATGTTATTTTTTTTGGGCTATTTTCTGAAAATACATATCGTAAGCAGTCCGTAGACTAGGCTACGGCGTGCGCACTGCGGTGTTGGCACAGCGGTGCTTGGAAGCCTCTGTGTAAGGTCAGGTTGACATGTAAAAAATCTGTCGATTCTAAGTTCAACATCCAGGCGTGGATTTTTGCACCGGGCCGTTCAAGTGCATATTTCTAACCAGCGTTGGATTCGTGCGCGTCGTCCACGTGACGGTGTATGCCCCATGTTCCTTCAGAAGCGCGCGCAGCAACTCTCCTGCAGATGACGCCACCTCCTTGCGTATATATTTCTGATAACGGTCACAGAGGATTAGACCTGGATTAAAGCATCCATAAAACATGAAGGTTTGCCGTTAGAGCCGCCAGTTCTGAAGGCTTGTCACGTTTAACGGAGAGGTACGAAGTGGTGGGAACTTGTTTGCTTCTCTTTGTACATTTTGTAAATCCTGATAATAGTGTGGTTAAATGCTTAGAGACCCTGTGCAATCACTTTTTTTGCATTTAAAAGGCTTCACTAAGCCAGAAGATAAAGATGAATATTTACTTTTTCACATTTATAGAGTGAGAGATAATACAATTTCTTCTTTATTGGAAAGTTTTTATTTTTATTAAAATTTTTTTTTTTTTTTTTTAAACGGAGCTTTGTCAGTTACACAATGAACTGTCTCTAAATGACCAATAGCAAATAATTCTGTAGTGGACAAAAGCTGTGTTGTTTTGAAGATACAAAAACAAAACAAATAAACAAATTATAAATACAGTTGAGATTTTATTACAGACAGCAGTATTTGTTTTCCTTCTGGATAATATGACTGTCAGAAATGATGATTTCCATCGCACTTAAGGCCAACATGAGAGATGGACATACACTTCAGTGCTGGCAGAGGTAGAGAGGGAACGACTTTTTTTACTTTCTGACCCTCATGACCCTGAGGCACAGGGGTCAGGCCAGGATTGCTCAGATTTAGGTAATTCCTTCAGGATTGAGGGTAGTGGGGGGTGGGGGGCAGCAGGGGTTGGGGGGCGGGGGGGGTGTACTTTCCCTGGATCAGGTCTGTCAGGTGACTCTGGGTGGTCGGAGGAAGTGGCTGGTGCGTCTGGTGTCTGTTGCTGGATTCTCATCTGTTTCTTCTCCCACTCATGAGTTTCTTTGCATTGTTGCATGTTAGTTACACATCGCTTGTGGCGGCTAGCGTAGTTTAAATTCCACCAGTGTTAAAGGACATTGAATTCTGTATGGGCCAATCAGAATAAGTATATTGGAGGAATGTTCCCAGAGTTCTGGGCAACAGCTACAGTAGCCAGCATTTTCTTGCTGTAAGGGGGGGGCATTATGTCATTTGGGCCGCATAGGGAACTGTATAACAACCCGGATTTAGTAGATTACGGATTCACCAAAGCATTTGGCTTTTGGGTGATCTGCTTTGTTTTTCGGTTCGTATCATAGTGCTTCATTGATTTCGATGGCGTGTGAAATTAGCAGGAAGCGCCGAACTGGCCCCTAGCTGCAGCTCTCAGTAGCCCCATTATGTGGGTGTCTGCCCGCTGCTTCTCGCTGCCGCCCAGGTTTAAAATGGTGCCCGCAGTGCCAGTCCCAGCCCTCTGTGACTCTTGACCCTGTGAGAGATATGCCATGGGGGGAGGGGGGAGGCAGGGGGCAGGGGCAGGGCAAAGGCGTTCTCTGCTATCCGGACTCTAATTAGCCGAGGTGACGCTTGGGATATTACCACATTCCGGCAGATTTTACGAGTCCCAAAGATAGGATCAGGCACCCCCCCCCCCCCACCCCGATGGCGGGCTCGGAACATCAGCCATTGGGACAAATGTGCCCTTTCTGAGAGATGGCTCTCCTGAATGGGGGGATTGTGTCGGGGATGAGAGGGAGCTTTGATGCAGCGGAGGGGGCCTGTTGGGCCTCAGGGGGGCTCCAGTGGTCACACTCGACGCGCAGACGACATTTCGCGGACTTTTATTCGGGGGGGGGGGGGGGGGATGAAGGGATGTCTTTGTCGGGCTCCGTGTCTTCAGAGTCGGGATGTTACGCAAGGGGGCCTTTCCCGAACCCCAGGATTCTCAAAAACAGCCCCCCGCCCACTCCCCTTCCAGCCCACTCCCGCCCTCCAACCCCCCCACTTCACCCACATCCCCAACCCCCCCCCCCCCCCCCCCCCGACTCTCTCCAATAATGGAAACGGTGTTAATTTAGGTCTCTGTGACTGAAGCGCTTCCTGGTAATTAATGGTCTCGGATCGCCAGCCCCCCCCCCCCCCCCCCCACCCCTGCTCTGCGTCTCGGAAGAGTCTATTTATACACGGCGGGGTCTGGGAGCAGTGAAAGCCAGGAGTCAGGAATTCCTCCGGCCGAGTCCGGCGTGAACCCCCCCCCCCTCGTCCCCCCGTCCCCCCCACCCCGTATGTGTGTCACTGTGAGCCTCTCAGGTTTCTCTCTTTGAGGGTGCTGCTGTCTACAGCTGTTGTTTTTTTCCCTTCTTCCAGGCCCCCCCCCCCCCCACAATAGTATTCCGAAAATGTTTTTGTGTTTTAAAATGGAGCTCTGAAATGAATTGGAATGACTTGATGTTTTGATCTTAAAAGTCCTATGGTATACATAATGTTGATCTTATCCAAACCTCTTTGAGCTTTTGAAAGCCCGTGTGCAAATAATTAAGGATATGTTGCAATAAACACCATAGTTTCTGTCTAGTTCTGAAATGATAATGGTGAACTAGTCTCGGAGGGTTTTGAGAACAGTTATATTAAGACATATGTTAATCCACTCAACTGGGCCCTCATTGTTCAATTGAAGTCTTGGTCAGAAACTGTTCAAGCAATACAGTACATAAATACAGACTTGAATATGTTGCTGTGGAAATACTTGGTTAAAAATAAAATGAGTGGAGGGTTTTTAGGAAGCTAAAGCTAATTTAAAATATAACAGATGTTCTGCGATTGCTTCCATTGGCACGAAGCTTGAATAGCTGTGGTCTACCCAGCATGCACTGTCAATGTGAGCTGTCAGTGATGACGAGAGGACATATGCCTGTCAGAACGCATTGTGTTGTTTCCGTCTCCTCATTGGTCCTCTCCGCTGTCACTCCAAAGGAGCCTCCGCAGATCCTCCCGCCCTGGTCCGCATCCATGACCCAGCTGATGAAGAAGCTGGACCGGCTCAACCTGGACATCGAGGAGGCCCTGAGCTCTGGCTCCTCCCCCTCCCACACGCCCGGCGTCTCCCGCAAGCGACCGGTGAGTGACGGCGGCGGTGGCCAATTGCAGGGGGCAGGGGCGGAGTCTGGCGTGCCCTCTGACTCTGTGATAGGCCGTTGTGGGCGTGGCTCCGTGGGTTTGTTCGTAGGGCAGGAGTTTATGCTGCATTCGGTCGGTCTTGTCAACACGTAAAGTGGGGGGGAAAAATAGCCTGTAATCAAGCTGTATATGCTATGTGTTTACGGTTGGGTGGCCATCGGCAACTGGTAGGTTTATCATTATGAGCAATGCATTGTCAAGAAGCTGGACCAATGACACCGCCCACTACGAGATGTGAGTGATGGAGGCCAGGCATGAACTCTGCGGCGTCTGTGCTTCTGCTTCCCTGCAGTATGTGGTCTGCAGCTGAGAGGTGTGTAGTTCAGGCCGGGGAGAATTGATGTGGCATGCCGATCTCCAGACTCCTGGAGCTGGCCTTTAAAGGTTACCAAAGGCAGGATGCCAACATGGATTTTTTGCAATGCTGAATTTTTTTTTTCTTTTCCACTACAAAAAACAAATAAGGAGGGTTTCATTAACCCATTCTCATTGGTACGGCTTATTTGATCCAGAAAGGCCAATAGCATAAACCCATTGTGAAGTCCTCCCCCTGTCTTAAGAATGGATATCTGCTAATGGCCTGTGCCTTAACAATCACTATGTTCTCAGAGTTTACACAGTCCACCTGCTTTCTTCTTCTTCTCCCATTTATAATGCGGAAGGTGATTTTGTCATACGGTTTAACCAAACAAAACATTTTATTACTGCAGCTTTTATGAGACTGATTTCTGCAAGGTTTTATTTTGCGCAGATAATTGGTTTTCTTCTCCCCCCTCTGTTACAATGAGAAGACTCCTACATGAGTATTACCTCCCATACTTTCAGGCTTGCAGCCAGCCATGGCAGTCTAATTAAGCCTCCAACTAAGAAAAATTAACCCCTGATTTTGGTTAAATCTGTTGGATTTTAGAATGGACACTCTCTGCCTCATCTTCAGACAGTCTCTTTGAGTGGTTGAGCCTGCCTATTGCATTTCCCTCCAGAACTTCCCAAAGTGTTGGTCTAATGCTTCTACAGTGCCTGGAGCTTCAACAGTCACACTGGTGCCTGGAGCTTCAACAGTCACACTGGTGTCTGGAGCTTCAACAGTCACACTGGTGTCTGGGGCTTCAACAGTCTCACTGGCGTGACCTGTCTGGGGTGGCAGGGGCAAAATCTCAGACATGTTCCCCTCAAACCTAATTTGGGATGTTTGCTTTGGAGTGTCTGGCCTTATTTATGGAATCCTGGTTGCCTGAAAACTTTTCAGATGAATGAACCAGTAGATTTGTTTTTATTTTTGAAGGAGCTGCAGTAGTCAGCATTATGTCTAGTGAATCTGTAGGGCTGTAGTGCAGTTGATCCGCACCAGTCCACAACCAACACCAACGGTTGTCCTGTGAGGCTAAACACCAGGGCGTGACGCTATGGCTGGACGGCAAAGATACAGAAATCTTAGTTACTTTATACTTACTGAACTGAATCTGACCTTTATTTTGTGTGGGATTTATAATATCATTCCTTCTTGATCCAGCTGTTTTCTGATCTGTGGATTACATACAGAAGCAGAGTAACCGTGGATGATCTGGAAATCTCCCAAATGCATATTTATGGTCACTACAACCTAATGCAATTTATAGCTGCAGCAAAAAAAATGTGCCTGTTTTGTTTCTGTTTGTGTAAAAAAATGGTCCAATGACTGGTACACTCATCCAAGAGTCGGTACCATGGTAACCAACTTTAATCTTGGCAAGCATGGCTGCAGATAGCACACACAGAAGCACACAACGTGCACCACATGTCATGCTGGTGTGAGAATGCGTGCAAAGCTTCTCTTGTGCAGCTTTCTGTTGTGGGAAGTCAGAGATGCTGCTCGCTCAGTTCAATGCCAGTCATTTAACTGGAGCTAGTCTGTAGCACTGGAGACAGATGGCTATTGTGTGTACGGGGCTGCTTCTTGGACTGTGTGGAAACCAACCCCCCCCCCCCCCATCCCAGCGCCCTCTCCTAACATGGCGACGAGCATCGCTTATCGTTTCTCGAGCCACCGCAGTTTTTCCGGAGAAGAACAAATGCGCCCTCTTTGGTTTTTACGACTGGGAAAGGGCCGTGTGCAGAGAGGCCGTTTTTTGGGGCTTCGCGCTGAGAGGGGCACGCGTCTCCCAGACGGGGGCGTGGCTGCATGCCACAGGCTCGTTTCCTTTGGGAGAACCAAAGCCTGCTCTTTTACTCTTGAGGACCCTATCTGAAGTCCACCACTGAGGGTAAACAGTGCAATGAGAAGATGCATCTTTAGATAGATCTTTATGGGCATTTTTTTTGACGCTTGTGGATTTTTCTCTCCGCATCTGTAAGAAAGCTCCGCAGGCAGAGGTTTTCCTTCTCTTGTTTTCTGTCGAACGGAATCGAGTCGGATTTTCTTCTTCTTTTCTTTTCTCTCTTTCTTTCTTTCTTTCTTTCTTTCTCAGCGGTTGACCTCAGACCCTTGTTTTGTTTTTGGCACGGCCTACGCAGCCCCCCCCCCCCCCCATCCCGTCCGAGCCTCCCGCGGCTGCCTCTGGCGACGTGTCCGCTGCTGACCGTCGCTCCGCTGTCTCATTTTCAGCCTGAGGCTGCTCCGGCGACGGCGGCGGCTGATCCAGCGCTGAAGGCGAGCAGCGCGCTCGGGAACCCGGACCCGGAAGAATGCGGAGACCCGGATAGCTCCCCGTCTCCGAACCGCACCGCTGCGGGAACACCGGCCAGTCCCAGAAAGACGGAGGTAAGAGCCGGGAACCTGGAAGACCCGGATCTTCATCTGCTTCTTCTTCTTCCTCCTCTTTTTCTTCTTTGTCGCCTTCTTCAACTTCTTCTTCTTCTTCTTCTTCTTCGT
The DNA here is from genome assembly GCF_018555375.3 of Anguilla rostrata. Lineage (NCBI taxonomy): Eukaryota > Metazoa > Chordata > Actinopteri > Anguilliformes > Anguillidae > Anguilla > Anguilla rostrata. Next base: position 34,524,285 of record NC_057944.1, on the reverse strand, counting down.
CTTCTTCTTCTTCTTGTAGTTGTTGTTAAAAGTGTTCCTGCTTGTCACCAGCGGTCCCGTTTTCCCTGTGGTTAGTCGTTTATTCCGGGCTCCGGGGTTGTGGTTAAGGCAGGGGTTGGTGTTCAGTATTAGTGTTCAGGGGTTGGTGTTCAGTATTAGTGTTCAGGGGTTGGTGTTCAGTATTAGTGTTCAGGGGTTGGTGTTCAGTATTAGACGGCAGCAGAACTGTTCGGTGGTTCCGTCTCATGAGACCAGCGCCAGAGTGCCGTCCCAAACGCAGACCCTGCGGGACGGGGTACGGCGGCTCCCCTCATAGCTGGACTCGTAGCTCCCTGACTGGTTCTGCGTCCCGTCTGACGGTACAGCCCGGTCCGGCTGCGAGCTCTCAGCCCTGCAGATCCGGCGTGTGGGTGGCATCGTAACACGGCAACCGTGTGATGTCACCGGGAAGGGGTGCCGGGCGGGTGCTCAGTCTGAGAGCGTGTCACTCGAGAAATATTTTCGGAAGAGGGGCCAGTTGGAGTCCGGCAGCCTCTAAAATAGGTTCTCTGCAGCAAGGAAAGTCAATTAGACAGCATCTCTAATCCCTAATCCAAACAAGACCCACATTTTGGCTCTGAATGAAGTGAATGAACTCTCCGAGTAAGAGATCGGGAGATTCCTGGAGCCATGCTTGCCATATTGATTTTAAGAATACGCACATCTCACAGAATGAAGTACCTCTTCAGATATGCAGAGCTGTTGCTCATAGTACTTTTTTAAAACTTGTATAAATATGCGAGGAGTTGTTTTAAGTCTGTGGCAGGGCAAAGTACATTATTACATGCTATTGCACAAAATTCATTGGTTCATTTTTTTTCCTGCACAGAGAATCAGTTCATTGAGATGAAAATATATTCAGAACATGCTCAGAACTGCGCATGTCCGAGCTTACATTTGTTGATAAACAACTTTCCAAAAGCTTGGCGGGAATGCATCTTCAGTTGTCCTGAACTCTCTGGCAGGGAGGTTAACCTCTGGCTGGTGGCTCTTGGTAAATATTTGAGGTTTGCATTAGGCTTACAGCCGGGCTGTGGCATCTGCAAACAAGGATTATGGAGTGGTTAGCGACTGTGGTTTTTTAGGTGGTCCTGGAGGAAGTGGACAAGGGGAGTACTTACAGTATTTGGGGTCGGGAGAAAGCTCCAGCCGGAGGAGGATGAATGGGTCGCCGTCTGCCTGGCAGTTCAGTTCAGTTCCTTTTTAAAAAAATAAAAAAAAGCTGGAGTGCACTCTCATGACACAGTTCTTGCGGACAAATGAAAGAGGGGAGGAAACCTTTAACTGCCGTCAACATATCTCTTGAATGGCTCAGTAAATAAAAGTTGGTTTCTTTTTTAGAAGCGAGGGACCTTCTGGTCTTAAGTACACAGCCGCTGAGACTGAAGAGCTCGTTATACGAGAACAGCAGACTCAACTTTGGCACACAAAAAAAACAGCTGAATTTTTTTTTATTGTGTCCCTTCAGCACATGTTCTCCTTACATAAAAATAAAATACTTAATGGCAGTTACATTCTGTAGGGCAATTTTTTTTCTGGCATTTTATGCTTAATAGTAAACTCATCTGACCTCCCTCGATAGGAAGTATTCAGTGGGAAGAGCTAAGAAAACTTTCAAGTGTACTTAATGGGCATCAATTGAGGGACACCGCTTCAGGAACAATTGATTGTTATATCTGAAAGACTGTCCACGTCTATGTTTGTTTAATTTCAGGGAACGTAGAAATTGGTTGTAAAATTGGTTGTAATGTGGAATACCTTTCCTGGTTTGGTCACTGTGAGAAACGGTAAAACACTGAGGAAGTTGAGGATTGAGTGAATTGGCGGGGGGGGGGGTCTGTCATTAAGTGGTCTATCATGACATATGCTTTCGTTTATCAAGTTACTCTATATGCATGAAGACTCAGAGAACACCATTGCATGTTGTGTCTAATTTACGCAGATAAATTCAGGAATGGTTTTCTCCTAATGCTGGCATGTTTCAGTCTGAGACCTTCGGTTCCTTTTCATGAGAGAGGTTGAATGTGGAAATGAAGTTGAAGATGGTGTTTAAATGCAAACATGCAGATGGTTACTTAGATTGAGCAGAGTTTGGGGGGTGGGGGAGTATTTAATGCTGAATACCCCCCCCCCCCCATCCCATCCCGGCCTGCTTCACCCGTGCCTCGTGCAGTGTTTGTGGGAATCGTGTGTGGCGGTTCCCGGTCCTGTCGGGGGGATCTGTTTGGGATTAATCTGTGCATAGCTGCAGTGGGGCGGTGCCAGGTACGTTCTGTGGCCGTGGTTTAGAGGGTCCCGCTGGAGGGTCCCGCTGGAGCGACTGGAGGGTGACAGCTGTGCAGGGTAATTGGGCTCCGAGTGATTTGGCTTTCTGCACTCTGACAAAAAAAAGAAGAAAAAACCCAAAACCCAGCCTGGTTCTCAGAGCAGATTATCAAGTTCCAAACCTGCTGAAGCGGGTCGAGTTGGGGTGATGAGGGGTACACCATCTTCAGTGACAGCAATGCCACTGACACAAAGTGTCCATCTTTCAAATGCATGGCATCCACAGGGCCCCCGTGGCAACAGCAATTACAATCAATTACAATCCTGAGTAATAAACGTTTTGGACAAAATAAACGTATGTTTGTTTTTGGCAGTCTGAATGATTTCTTTGTACAATAAAAGAAAAATCATTTGACATAATTAAAAACAAGCCAATGAAGAACAAAATGAAGACAAGAACAAACTACAAAACACTATCCAAAAAATCCACAAAAATTAAGAAAAGCAATGGGGAAGGAGCTATGAATTTTTTCAAAAATGAGAATCGTAGACTTGATTTTAGCAGTCAGGTGCCGGCTGCTGGTGCATTGTTGCGCTGTTAAATGGGTTTGGTTTGATCCTATTCAGACACAGCGCCCTGATTAACCACTGCCTGGAGGGTTAATGATAAATCTGGGATTACAAACTCTCCAGGCCTCCCTCCAATCGTTGCAGAGGTGTCCTCAAGACTTGATCCGGATTGGTCTGCCCAATATGTACAAATCCTGTTGGAATTGAGGCAGTGGAATTTTATTACAGAGTGAAATAATAACGATGTAAAATACCGTACGTTTTACTTTTATTTGCATGTGGCGGTCAGTGTCCTCTTGATGAGTTTGATGATGTTGTTTATTGGTTATTCCGTGACTCGGTGCCTTAAAATTCCCTCCCCTCTCCTCAGCCTGCCTTTCTCACCATGGAAACCGTGGAGTTCGGGGGGAGCGGGCGGTGGGCGAGAGGGTTTGGTTTTAAGCCTGTATGTTTCCTGCCCGTAGTACGTTCGAGCAGATTTGTCATTGTGAAGGGCCTGCTGTTTCGGCCTAGCCAGCCCACCCCCCTTACCCCCCCCCCCCCACTCCCCCGCCGCACCCCACCCCACCTCACCCCTCACCCCACCCCTGCCTCCATCCTGCAGGTGTCTTTGTTGGGGGAGAGAGGTTAAGAGGCTCAGTTAGATGGTGGTAGATTACTGGGGTCAGGCAAAGCCCATGAGGCTCAGCTTTGTTCTGCTCCGGGGTCCAGGAGAGGCTAAGCCGCCGTCTGCACTTAGCGTCCCACCCGCCCGCCAGCCGAGCCGGCCGGTGCCGCTGCTCAGGCCGCGAGCACAGCCTCCCCTTGAGTTTCTACATCTTCCTTTCTATTTTTCTGTCTTGTTTTTTTTTATTTGTTTGACTGTGCGCTTATGTTTCTTATTTCTTTCTGTGACTCCCTACTTCCTCCTCTTCCCTCCCCTCTCTCTTACATAAGGACTCTCGTGTTGGTGTGAAACGCCCCCCCTCCCTTTCGAACAGCGGAAATCGAAGGGTGGAGGGCAAACTGACGTAACGCGCGGTCTGTCGCGGATCCGCGTTCCCGCCGCTGAAAGAACTCGCTGTTTTTTTTGTGCGCGACGTTCAGAGAGGCCGTTCCCCGTGTTAAATTCGGCAGGGCCGTGTGGCGCTCTGTACGCCCCCCCCCCCGCTAGAGCGTGGTTGAGGCCTAATGCTAGCCACCGGTTAGCTTAGCGCTTTTCTGGAAAGATGCTAGCACCATGACCCTACATACCTCAACAAAACACATGTATAGCTGGTATGCTGTGCTCGCCAGCACTGTTTATTTATTTATTTATTCATTTCTTTCATACAGTAGCTGTTTCTGCCAGTCGGACCGGAGAGCCCAGTGGCGGTGGTGTTCGTTTGGCACGGTCTGGCGCCGTTTCAGGGCGGTACAGCTCTGCTGAAGTCGAGGGCGGCAGTTGCCCTGCAGTCCAGCAAACGGCAAGCGCTTTCTGTGAGAGTAAAACAAGCCGGCCCACAAAAATGTCTGTCATGGAAAGTGATAGGCAGGAAAATTAAATGTAACATAAAGACGTAAAATGAGCAAGCGAGTGTTGAGAATGTATTTTTCCCACCGCAAACAACAAAGTGAGCTCTGCTTGAAAACCTTTCAGCTGTTACCTGCGTACAAGGACTCAACTCCTGGCTGCTGAAAACACAGAGAAAGCTACTCGGACTTCGCCGGAAAGCCATTGCGGTGCTTTTGAGTGCCTCAGTGATGTAAATGACTGTTTATACACCACACGTATCGACAGTCAAACACTGCTTCCCTAAGCTCTAAGTCCTAAGTGCTTCCATCAGCAGGAGCCCTGGGGAATCTCGGCAGGGAAGTCATTCTCCTGCGCAAATCATTAATTCAGCTTTTTATGAGGTTTTCATTTGATACCTCGTTAAATGCCATGCACACCCGGAACACATTCGGTATATCAGCAGCTATCCGGGGCTACTGTCAGGCAGATGGACGCGTGCTTGAAATGGGCCAGAATGCTCTGTTGAGAGACGTGAGTGAAGTGTGTGAAGGGTCAGGACTCTTTCCAGCAGGAACACCGTGCAGCTGTGAGTAAATGAATAGACTACATTCAGGATAGTAGCATTCCTGCTTCTGAATTAAGACAAATCTTCGCACTTATCTATTGATCTTGTGTTTCCCCTCAGTCCGAAAAACTGGATCAGAGCAAGCTGGGCTGAAATGGATATCATTTATTGAAGGAAGCTATAATTATGAAAAGTACAAAAGGGAGTGTTTTGTGCTTATTGGTAGTGCTCACTAAAAAGCGGAATCAAGCCAACAGAAAATGCCACAGTATTCTCCCCAGTCCTATTCAAGCAGAGTATTTGGCCTGTAGCTATGGTGCCTGAAGTGAATTATTGCCTGTATTGTTTTGTCTGGCTTGAGAAGCGTTTTAATACCCCCCCCCTTCCCCCCCCCCCCCCCCCCCCCAATGGAGCCCTGACAAGCACAAGCGCAACCTGGGCCTTTGTGGCTGAACGATCAGGTGTGATAACTTGGATGGCCTCTTCCACAACCCCAAAAACCAGGCGGAAGACACCGCGCCATGGCTAGGGTAACTGGACGAGAATGATATTGCCAATCAGGCGTAAGAATTTATTTGATGTGAATCTGTGCCAATATTATTTAAGAACATGACACGTTGGTGTTGTATTTGAATTTGTTTAAAACATTACTTTCAGTATGCGCTCAGCGCGAGACTGAACCGCACGGAAGACCCATGGATCAAAAACCGGACTGTCTGTCACAGTGACGGACGTCTGGCCCCCCTAGTAATAACTCGGGCCTGGGTCCAAACCACTCCTGATTCAGTTCAGCTTCCTGGATCAGTGTCCAGCCGTCTACTCCTCTGGGATTACAGGTCCCGTCTCAGGATGCCCGAATGTCCTCCCCTGTAGAGCAAAGACCTCCCCCCCCCACAGCCCCTCAGCCCCCGCAGCCCCTCTGGCTGAGGGGAACGCTGGCTGGCTGCCTAAAAACAGCCGGGACGGACTGCGAGTGACGTGCACGAGATGGGCCTTTTGTCACTACTGACACCACATCAGATCAGCTTTTGGTACAAAAAAAACGGCACTTAAATCATTTCCTCCACGGCTTGCTGAATGTAGAAATCAAATTAAAGTAAAAAAAAAAAAGACCTGAGATTATCTGTCAAAGACTGATAATGGCTGTTCTGGAGCTGTTTGCAGTGTTAGTGACACCTTTAAATCCGTTTTATAAAGTGGACAAATTTGAAACACAAGCTGAGTGTTTTTGTTTTACAAATACAATATGCATTTCACGTCACCTGTCCACTGGCAGTAATAACGTACTTTTTTCATAAATCGGTTATGCAGCTGCTGTTTTAAAGCTTCCCGTATGCCATCGTTTCTCCTTTTGTCCTGCGTGTATATATTTCTGTACTCTCTGTACTGAAGGGCTGCCCCGCGTGCCCATTGAAGGGATTACCTGTGTCGTACCCCAGCTGCACGGCTCAGCATCTGTCCGTCTGAGCTCCAGAGTTATAGCCCCAGGAAGACATCACCTGCGGAGCTGTTCATCACCGTAATGGATTTCAGTGTTACGGCCCCAATAGCTCATCTGTCCAAAAACAGGGGGGGGAACATTTTTTTAAGAATGGGACCCAAAAAAAAAAAAAAGAAATCAGAAAGTGATATGTAGTAACTGTTAGTGTCTTTTGACAAGAATGAGCTTACAGCATTCTTAGCCGAGGAGAATGTTCTAATTCAACAGTAAATATATTGGGGGTTTTTGTTTTTCCTTCTTATTTTGTGGTGGGGTTTTTATAACGGGGAAATGGTCTCAGGCTCCTGGGATCACATCTGGTTCCGCTCGCAGATTTCTGGGCCGCGTTAAAATACCGAAGCATTTTTTAGGGCGCAGGGGTGGGTCACGGGGTTCGTTTGACAGAAGGGGGCGAGGTTTCGGGGCCGTTTTTTTCCCCCAAGAAGACAGCGAGAGAGAGAGCGCACTGGCGCGAAGCCATTTCCTGGACCGGGAGGAACATCCCAGAGTTGTGAAAATGGACTCAAGCCGGTAAAATCTCTCCGCCCCCCCACCCCCCGCCCCCCCGACTCCATCCACACCTGGGCCTTCGGGGGATCCCAGGGGTACCCCTCGTCAGTCCCAGCCCTGAAGATTAATCTCCGTGACGGGGCGCATCCATCCTGACACGGGCCCGGTGCTGGAGTGCCTTCGCCGTGGCAACGGGGGTTTATGTAATATCAGACGCTGGGCTTCTCCGGCCGTTGTGAGCGAATGTGCTTCGGGTTAGCTTTGCATGCCAAAAAAAAACATCGCAGAGAGCAAAGGCGGAGGATCATGAGACCCACATGCGTGTCCCTCCCCATCAAAGGGGGGGGGGGGGGGCGGCGAAGGGCTGGCTGTAAATAGACAGTCAGGAGAATGTTAAAAATGCAGAAATAATCAACACACATGGAAATGGCGCAGGCTGAATTGTTCTGGTGTGGCCTCCCCCCCCCCGCCCCCACCCCTCGCTCACTGAAAGTATGGAAATGCATGCTGTGGCTTATATCACAAACCCATATTGTGCAACCCCTGGACACTGATGCCCAAGGCAAATACCTGCGCTTCACATTACCAGTCTGTATGTTGATATGGACAGATTGGAGTCAACAGCATTGACGAAGTAGTTGAAATGCCTTCGAGTCTTTTCATATTTCTCGCTGATTTCATTGTGATGGTGCTTCTTAGCTGACTGGTATGAGGTGAAACCGCAGGTCTCTGAAAACACTCGGCAGTAATCTGGCTGCGATGTAAACAAGAGGACATTGAAGTTATTTTACTGAATGGAAAAACACAACCAGGAAGAAAAAAACAGAGATATTAATATCTTCAGAGACCTTCACTGAGTGAGCTGAAGCCGTCACGAGTTTATCCTACCTCTGTTTGCGTATGTTATGATATATATATATATATATATATATATATATATATATATGTCATACATATTGCGTACGATATTGTATGTTTTTTAAATTCCATGCGTAATGTCATTTGTGATGTAATCTGCATCGGTCTGCTGGCTGTGGTTGTCAGTGAGCCTCGTTCTGAACATCACTGACTGACGTTAGAACGAGAGCAAGTGCAACCGCAGGTACGACTGAAACCCACGGAGGGGAACCGGTCAGATCCAGGCCGTTAGCGGCCTCTCGGGCTGGGGGGGGCTGGGGGGGGGTGTTCTCTCTGCGGTTACGATCGGCCATGCTGTCCGCGCGCGGACGAGGCCGCAGGGCCTTGTTTTAGGATCGCCCTAAAGTGTCTTCGGTTAGCGCAGCGGTGTGTTTCTCTGAGGGGACGTGCGTTTGTCTGCGCCCCTCCGAAAAACTGCTGGAGGACCTCGCAGTGACGGGATGGGCCCATGAATAAGGTGGGATGTTCCAAACTGGTGGAATCCAAACTAACGGACAGAGTGTAGCACAGTGGGTAAGGAACTGGGCTTGTAACCGAAAGGTCGCAGGTTCGATTCCCGGGTAGGACACTGCCGTTGTACCCTTGAGCAAGGTACTTAACTGGAATTACTTCAGTATATATCCAGCTGTATAAATGGATACAATGTGAAGTGCTGTGTAAAAGTTGTGTAAGTCGCTCTGGATAAGAGCGTCTGCTAAATGCCTGTAATGTAATGGAATCTCTATCCAGCACTTTTTTTGCACTTGTATCATTATCTTGCTGTTGTAGGTCTGTCATATCTTGTGGTCATGCCTCATTCTAGTTTGACTCGTCGTAACTTCCTGACCCAGCCTGTGCTTACTGTGTGTGAACTGGACTTGATGTTTGTGGCTATAGATAACTGTTACGTAATAAGCATTGTACCTTATCGGACCTGTATGTTGTAGTATTGTTGTCCAATGATCGTTGGCATGAGCTTATTTTATGTCGCTTTGGGTAAAAGTGTCTTCGAAATAAATGCAATGTAATGGGAAAATTAGGGAGATAAAGACTTGGTTGGATGAAAAAGTAAAGAAATATGCTACTGTGGTGTACCACATGTTAGCTCTCCCATTGCGAAATTCTACCCCTCCCGTCTTCTCCTCCCCGAGTGGAAGATGGATGCTGAATGCCCCCCCCCCCCCAAAAGAAAATTTAAACCGCCTCACCTTTGTTTTAAATGTCCACAACTTTCAGTCTGAGAGGGATTATTCGGTGTAATAACTGAAATGTTTTTTTGTTTTTTTTTTAAAGTTAATTGTGACAGAATATGTCGGTCTCCTGACATTAGTTTTTTTTCCATGTCCCCCCCCCCTCCCCCCAACCTCCTTTGATCACTGTGCACTTCAGTGGAAGTGCTTTTAGGACTGACTCGTCTGTGCTTTTAGGAGAGCCCCCCCATGCCCCCCTCAAAAAAAATCCCACCTGACCACTTCAGCAGAATCACGACTCCAAGAGGAGGGCACTTTCAGACCTCCAAATTTACAGAAGTGACTTTCAAGTGCCCCTGCTCCTGCGGTGTGGTGTGCTCAGCTTATTGACCTGGAAAGAAAAGCAGTATTTCCCCCACCCCCCCAAAGGAAATGTACCCAATGTGTTTCATCTAATACCTGTTTACAGAATTTAGGAGCCAGGTGTACTCAGCAAAAGGAGATGACAAAGAAAAGCATGCATTTGACTCGACTGGTCTGCTGTTCATCTAAAGGTTATTTGAGATTAAACTTCCAGACATGTGATCCTACTGTATGTAGTGACACTGTGAAGCCCAGTAGTACGAAAGTACTTATGAACAAAGCATGTTGCCCATGTGGACTTTTTAAGAAACTTATAAGCATATAAACCTATTTTAGCAACTGGACATGTTTGATCCTGTTTGGTCATGCAGTATAGTAATCGGGCAATTCAGTAAAATAATAATTCAGACAAATCAGGATTCCTTCATTCTAAAATATGATCCAGCTGCCATTAGAGTCTTGTAAAATAACCCTCTGAAGCCTGGTTTTTAATAAAAGTCACTGCGTGAAAATGTTCAGCTGGAAATTCCTAAAGCTTGTTAAATTCTTGTGAGACTTCAGATTCTGTTGGAACACTGCTCTCTGTTCTCCAATATAGTTTGTGTATGTTGGAGTCAGATACATAATTATATCTGAGAGAAAAACCAAACAATCTGAAATGAAATAACTTGCTGTTATTCTGTGTAAATGTTAATACATATAATTTACTTTTATATTTTTCATTATACAAACACTGAAAGGGAATGACTGCAATACACTTTTATGAGTCTTCACAGTCAAATACAAAATAGACAAAACACTTTGGGACTTTTAATAGTTCATCTTAAGGCTTCTCAATGCAGCATACTGACACTGAGAAGCCTTGAGATGATTTTTTAGTTGACTTCTTTTAGACGCACGACTGCCTTGTCATGTGTGGCTTAAGCATTTTCCCCCTCATCCTAATCATCTGAACCCTCTCTATCGCAAGCGGTCTCATTTCAGACCTACATCAGTAGCACAAAACCAGGAGCAGAACAGCCCTGCACACCTGATTTAATTATCTCTGCGTGTTTGGCTTTCAGACACTCGTAAGATCAAGCCCCATTATCTTTTCTTGTGTTTACACTTTCCAGTAATGGGCAATTTCACAGTATTTTTAAAACACCCTGCCCAACTGTGCAAAAAATTGTATTTACTAAATTTGCATGTTGTTTTTTTAATGAAAAAAAAGCTTTCACCCATTTTCTGCCCAGTTCTGAATGTTGAACCGTGCCCCTTCTCACTGCGACCGCTATGGCCGTTTTGGAAGCACGCAGATAAGCGTGCATGTTCTCCTCTGAAGACCGCGATGCCGGCTGCCTGTTCTTATGGAGGTGTATAGACGCTGTTACCCTGGGTAACTGAATCCCTGCCACCCCCGGTAGAGCCCAGGTGTGTGATCCACACCTCAGGGCACATTACTGTACCGTGTACGTGTGTCACACCTGGCTGTGCCACCTGGTAGGTCCTATCAGGTATCCTTAAGAAAACCACTGGAAACCAGTTGAAAGGGGGAAATCCATGGTAAGGGGGGGAAACCAATGGAAAGTGTGAATTATATCACAGCAAAATAGCTACACTGCCGTGCAAAGGCAAAAGGCCTTAACTTCAATTTTGGTTGAAAATGAGCTATTGTCATTTGTGGAACATTAAAGATCTGCTTTATCATGTGGACAGATATCTTGAGTCAATTTCGTTATTTTTTTTTTTGGAGAAAATAGTGGGTTGTCTTTGTAACAGCGCCGTCATCACATTGGCTGTGCAAGTGTGTTAACAGCCCCCACCACGGACAGAAAAGAAAGACGCTTCCCTTGTCTTTTGGTTGCGTATTTGGTGCACTGGGCCATGCTGACTGCAGACCCATGGGACACTCTTGGAGATATGTCACCGTGGCAACTGAATCGGCAGTGTAGGACAATGGTTAGGGGGCTGGGGCTTCATGATTTGATTCCCCGATGGGGTACTGCTGTACTAATGCACTTAACCTGAATTACGTCAGCATTATCGAGCTGTATAAATGTAAGTGAGGAGAGGAAGCTTTGTAAGTCGCTCTGGATGTGGGTGTCTGATCAGTGCCTAAATGTTATGTAATAATGTGATAGATTGCAGAACGTCATAGGTGTCATTCTCTGGGGGAACCCAGGCAGCAGCCAATCCCAGACAGAGACACTCATTATAAACATCGCAGTCATTGTTAGAGATGATGAGTCTCACCATGTCTCACGAAGCGATGTTTTTCCCCTCTTGTGTTGTCTTGGTAACAAAAAAGCAACATGTCACAGGACCTGCGAACATGCCGTGCATTGAGACAGGGAAGTGCAGGGTGAGGTTGGTGGGGGTGGGGATAATTATGAAGCTTAATTACCCACCCCCCCCCCCCCCCACCCCCCACCAACACAGGTATCACCTGAGCATCACCGTGGAGACTGCACTTGGAAACAGTAAGAGCAGGGAGTCATGGGAAGGGAGCAGAAGGAGATGTTGCTCCAGGTTCTCAGCTCACTGGACGATGGGCTTTATCTTGTGATGTCAGATCACCTGACCTCACACAGAGACAGCTGTGGGGGTTCCCCTGCTGTACTGTTTACGAAGGTCCTCACTCGATTCAGCAACATCTACAGTGCTCATGATCTGCGAGGAGAAAAAGCAGATCCCTGCACAGTTCATGTCTGATTCCTGCTAAAAACATGGGTCACTCATCTGGCAACTAGCTGGGCTTTTTGAAATAACTATCACATGTTTACAAAGCCGAAAAGTAGACAGGCTCCTTTTGTGCATTAAAAAAAAAGAAGAAGTTTAGAATATGTAATGTACTGTAGTACACGTTTGAGCTTTGGAATTTCCCGTTTCCTAGAAAAAAAAACGAGCCCCCTTGATTAATGCTGCCTTTGAGGCCTACGGCCGGAGAGTATGGATATGTAACGGAATTCTGCTCTTCTGTGCCAAATCTCACAGTCAATAAGCAAGAATAAGCTGATAATGACATCAATCACCGAGCCTCGCGGTCGCTGTTCGCTCGCATTCCCAAACCTGTTACTCAGAAAAGGGAGAAGAGGAGGGGGGTCATGTGGCTTAAATAACACGGACTGAAGATTGAAATGATCTATTGATGGGACACAAACCACAGTCTTTCACTCTTTGGTCCTTTAATCTATCTGTTGTATTAGTCTAATCTGATAACCTTCCCTGAATGAAACGTCTATTTTGACAACTGTGTTGTGTGTGAATCCAAGACTTGAGCAGGTTTATAGGCCCAGTGAAAGGAGTGTGCCGGTCGACCAGTCAGACAAACTACAATAAAATAAAAAGAATTAAAAAATATCAACTTGCACCTCCACCCAATTAATGTGTGAATCTTGCCGTCCCCAAGGAATCACAGTGATGCTGGAAACTGTGATGCTGGTAACTGTTCACCACCCAGTCAATGGACTCCCTCTGCCCCCCATCTTCATTCAGATCCCTCTGTCACACTGTATGTAATTGGTTTCAATGTGTAAATCCAGTATTCTGCTAACGGTTCAGTCTAAAACTAAATCTTACTGAGTACTTTTAACTCAGAGAGCACATGTGGCTCCTGTTGGACTCATAGATTATATTTGAGAGTCTTACTGTGTGAATGAGAACACTGTTAAGAAGCCTGTATCTTTCTTCTCTTGAGTTAACAAAGATGCTCATCCTTTATTACTTCAGGTAATTTCCAATGAAACTTGACTTCTGAATCTTTGCTTTGGTGATCGTCTGCATTAATTAAAAAGTGCTCATTCACGAATAGATCTTTAAGAATGTTTGTTTATTGAGTTAATGAAAAAATGAACTGAAAAGAATCGAATTCACGAAGCACCTCAGTGTAGAACTGCTGATCTTGGATCAGCGTGGCCCTAATCCTGCCGTTGTCCGTAATGAGGAAAAACTGATCCTAGATCAGCCCTCGTACGCCTGCCTCAGTCTCTCTCTCCCAAAGAGATGCGTCCTTCAGACTCCGAGGAGCCCCTCCTCCCTCTCCAAAGCCTTGCGTTTCCACGGAAACGCCACCTGTCAGTCAGAGGCCTTTGCGCGTACCTGCAGCGACCAATGGCGGCGCTTCTGAACAAGCCACCTTTCATTCATGGTTTTTTGAGCTGGTGTAAAGGATGAATGTCACAGCTTGGTGAGGAGGGGGCGAGAGAGAGAGAGAGAGCGCCCTCTCTGAGTCTCCACCCCTGTTTGACTCTTTCCTGGGAGAACTTACCGCAAGTCCCGGGCAGAGAGGTACTACTCTGGACTTTTCAAAGGTGTGCTAGGTTGAGAGGAACATCCAGTGCAAACACGGCGTAGTTTAGACATGTTCAGATTGTTTGCAGAAGCGAACGTACTCGGTGAACATGAAACAGGTCACCGTAGATGTGAGAATGGAATGATAGTGCATAACTGTGTACCTGTGATTTGAAATTTGAAGAGCAACCGTAACATTTTGTGTTGTTGGTCTGTAGCGTGGGAAAGATTCTTTAAAAAAAGTGGATCATGTGTTCTGTGTTGATTCCTGAGTCTGTTTTCAGTGAAGGAGGGCTTTGTTTGTCCACGAGGAGAGCGTGATGATGGTGGAAGATGAGAGGGGATGCTATGAAGTGCCAGATGTAGACACTGTAGGCAGTAAGGGAAAACAAAGGGACAGTGCAGTAGATCTGTCTATTAGGAGAGACGGTTACACTCATGTTGGATCTGAAATAGTGCCGTCAGGCTCATCCCCGTTCGCTCCCATTTTGTTCCCAAAAGTCATATCGTTCTCCGACAGGACGCTATAATCTCTACTAGAACAATAGCAGACCTGGGTCAAATACTTATTTGTTTTGGATTAAAATACTTTTTTTTACATGTTACTGAACTTGTCTGGTGTATTGGAACCAGTGAAATACTCTCAAAAAGTTCAAACCCTGCCTTCTGGTCATATTGGCCAGGCTCAATTACACCAGGCAAGATCAACAGAGGGCAGAAGAGTATTTGAATCCAAAACAAATACGTATTTGACCCAGGTATGAAAAATAGTCTAAATGTCTGCCTTTGCCAGCTCTGCTCATTGTCTTCTATCACATGTCTGTTGTGCCTCAACTGAATTTTACTGGACGTTTCTCGGATATGAGATGCCTGACAAGTCCCCGTCTTGTGGTGTCTGAGCAAGACTGAGTGGTTACCAACGTCTGTCTGGATTACTTACTGAGGAAATGAACCAGATCTTGTCAGCTCTTCAGTTGATGAACGCTCAAGTCTCTCACAAGCATTAGTGTTAGAGGACTCATAGTGGAGGACACATGAGCTAGTGTAGAGGACTCATAGTGGAGGACACATGAGATGGGGTTAGAGGACTCATAGTGGAGGACACAAGCACTAGTGTTAGAGGACTCATAGTGGAGGACACATGAGATGGGGTTAGAGGACTCATAGTGGAGGACACATGAGCTAGTGTTAGAGGACTCATAGTGGAGGACACAAGCACTAGTGTTAGAGGACTCATAGTGTAGGACACATGAGCTAGTGTTAGAGGACTCATAGTGGAGGACACATGAGATGGGGTTAGAGGACTCATAGTGGAGGACACAAGCACTAGTGTTAGAGGACTCATAGTGGAGGACACATGAGCTAGTGTTAGAGGACTCATAGTGGAGGACACAAGCACTAGTGTTAGAGGACTCATAGTGGAGGACACAAGCACTAGTGTTAGAGGACTCATAGTGGAGGACACAAGCGCTAGTGTTAGAGGACTCATAGTGGAGGACACATGAGCTAGTGTTAGAGGACTCATAGTGGAGGACACATGAGCTAGTGTAGAGGACTCATATTGGAGGACACATGAGCTAGTCTAGAGGACTCATAGTGGGTTGACCAAGACTGAGTGTTACCAAGTCTGCTGTATACTTACTGAGGAAAGGACCCAACGCAGCTTCAGTTGAGAATGCTCAAGTCTCTCACAAGCACTAGTGTTAGAGGACTCATATTGGAGGACACATGAGCTAGTGTTAGAGGACTCATTGGAGGACACATGAGCTAGTGTTAGAGGACTCATAGTGGAGGACACAAGCACTAGTGTTAGAGGACTCATAATGGAGGACACAAGCACTAGTGTTAGAGGACTCATAGTGGAGGACACAAGCACTAGTGTTACAGGACTCATAGTAGAGGACACAAGTACTAGTGTTAGAGGACTCATTGGAGAACACAAGTGCTAGGGTAGAGGACTCGTGTTGGGGGGCAAACTGGCTAGTGCATGTTTGATCTACTTTCACTTAAGAGACAAAGTTTTAAAAAAAAAGAAAAAGAAAAATCGCATGAATATAGTCTATGACAAGGGATGACAGGCAAGTTTATCGCAGAGAAAGGTCCCATTGCATACGTGCTGCTAACTGTACTTTATCAATGTGAACGAACGATAAAAAGCAGATATTCTGACCCGGGGGGCAGTGCTGGATTAGACCGAGATCGTCAACCATCCTGAGTGAAGATATGAGCTGAAAAACAGGGTCTGGGAGGATTACTTTTGGAATGTTAAGCATGCCCCCCCCCCTCAACCCCTTAAACAAGTAGCACTTTTACATTGGGAAGGGCTGAGGGTACTTTAAATCATTTCGCTCGACCCCAGAGTGCATCGGGGCGCGAGGCATAAATTGGGTTTGCTGACGATGGCCTCCTCTGTGATGATGGATTGAGGGATGTCCTCTCCCTCCTTCCCGAAGTCCGGGACTTGGGTCACGTTTGGCTCCGCCCTTTGGGTTCAGACTCTGTGCAGTAGCCCTGACTATATAAAGAGAGCTGTGACTCATGACTGTTACTATTGATTTAAGGATTGGGCTTCCGTCCCACTGGTTTTTGTGTGTGCGAGTCTGTGTCTCATGTTAACTTGAGTTAGATGGAAAACTATCCTCCGCGTGTGCAAATGTGAAACTCCCCTCAGCTTTGGAGAACTGCTGTCACATGCGCACTGTGTTCAGTGCCTGTGTTCAGTACAGTATCAGACGGTTTGTTCGTTTATTTCCACTGAACACCTTAGAAATTCTGCCATTCCATGGACACCATTGGTAGTTCGCTGTGAAGAAAGTAAAGAAGTGTTTGGTTGGACAGACACCATTATTTATCAAAAAATCCGCTTGATTTGCTTACTTTGTTGTGCCACATAAAAATATACTGTATAAGGACAGTTCTTTGGACTAGCTCACTGCCTGGTATAACCAACTAAAATCACCCTATGGTTCATTTTTAACTGGACAGAAAACATGAAGAAGTCCTATTTTTATTTTGATATTTCAAGTAATATACCGGCAAGGTGAATTATTTAATATTTTTGAATTATTAACGATTTAATAATTTATCGTTACTGTACAAAGGGCGGCAGTGACGGCCTCATTAATGCCGTCTGGCGTTTCGCGGTAAACTCTGCCTCTGGTTGTGAGCTCCGCCAGTTTATGCACCCAAACAAAAAAAAACAGGCTGGACCTCTGAAGCGCCGTGTGAGTAAGAGTCTGAACACTGTTTAGCAATAAAAACCAATTTCTCCCCACAGGCGTTCCGTACAGTAGATGGCAGAATCACCTTTGTTCAGGGCTTTCAAGTCATATCATATGAGTGCGATGAGAGATTTGTGCTGCGCTTCGTCACCTGGCCGTTGACAGACAGCGATGTCAGCTGTGGTGCTGGTGCGTGTGTGTGTGTGTGTGACTGACTTCTTTGTCTTTTTTTTTTTTTTTTCAAAGGTGGCGGCGAAGATGAACAATGAACGCGCAGGTAAGCTGATCTTGTGTTTTTATAGACATGCATGGATGCCCTGTGACTGCGCCGGGGAGGGTAGGGTGGGCGGGGGGGGGGGGATTTTGGGAGGGGTGACTAACACACAGCTGAAGCACAGCTCTGATGAGCTCTGACGAGCGTCGCTGGAATCCACCGCTGGGTTTGAGTGACAGCTGGCCCTGTTTTGATACGGTGGCTGATCTCTGGCTGTCGCGGTTTTGGCGTTTTGGAGTGTCTCCTCTCCCGCTTTTAAGTGTGATGTCACCAGGCCTTTCAACAAAGTGCCCTTGGGCTCTGTTACATATACGTGTGTTCAAAATTGTTGATTTAAAATCACATACTTACAGTCAAATGCAAAAATATTGTTGTTTTGGCTCATTGGATTTGAAATTAAAAACACAGCGTGTGAAGTTAAAGTGCAGATTGTCAGCTTTAATTTGAGGGCATTTACATCCATCAGGTGATCAGGTGATTCATGTAGGAAATACAGCCCTTTTTATACATGTTTTATTGATTTTATTCAGCGTTTTATTTATTATGTTTTTATTCATTCAGCTTAATGATGCACATTTTCCTGGCTCGTACTATAGATTCATACTACTATGAATTGAATAGATGTCATAAGGTTATGAAAGCACATCCAGGCTTGCACTGGCTCCCGCTGTCTAAATCATTAAATATGTTTGGGGATGACCTGAGAGAGATTTCCTTTTTTTCTCTCCTGGAGACACTTAAATCACCCCAGTAAACAGTCTGCCTGTCTGTGGGGCTGAAGTATTAGCCCCCCCCCCCTTCCTCCACACAAAGTCCATTATCATCTCAATCTGATGCAGTCTGCTGCAGCAGAGAGAGGTTCTCCAACAAGAGAAGTACTGTATGGAGTACTGACAGGTTTAAACATCACACTAGCCCTCTAGAAGCAAGAGAGATCTTGGGTGGGGGCGGGGGTGGGGGGCGGGGGGTTGCTGAGGGTTCTGCTCTTAACCGAATCCATCAAGGACACTGAAGCAATAAAGATGTCTTTGTGAGCCAAAAGACACAGAGAACACACAGCTTCCTGTTCTTTGTTTTTCAATTTTTTTTTTGCTATCATCTTCAAATTCCTCTCTGAGATTTCTTCCTTGAGTATGTTCTCATAGTGTTTTTCTGAGCTTCCTATTGATGTCGATCCACTGTGCGGGGTGGTATTGCTCTTGCCTGGGAAATGTGCAGCCTGGCACAGATATGTCTGCGTTCCCCTGTGTGCGGGGATCTATTGCTCTGGCCTGAGACATTGTCACTGTGACTGACAAGTGGCAGGTGTCTGTTGGATCATGCTGGGACACTGTCCAGGGAAGGCAGACTGGCTCTTGTTATAGAGTCATACTCCACTATTTTTGATAGTGATTCTGGGCGGGGGCTTACTTAAAATGAGGAAGTTTGCCAGATCACTGTTATCAATTTTTGTCTGTGGGGGGAAATACTTGGCCCGGTGTGATGTTACCTTGGGGGCAGCTGGGGGTTATTATGGGGCAGATGTCACTTTCGGGCTCGGGTTGCACTCTCACACGACCCCTAGCGAACGCTTGGCTCGGGGTCCGGGCACAGGGTGACCTTGTTCCCCCAGAATCTCAGGGTGTTCCACCCTGGTGACCCCTATCGCTGCGTGGTGTGAAATCGCGTGGTGGTTTATGCGTTCTGGCTTTGGATTTATGTTTGAATCAGTGCTGACTGTTGGCTGTTTTTTGGTGGAATTTGTTTTCAAGCTGTGCTTATTTTTCATAGATGGATAAGGCTGAGGCTGTCTTAATCACTAACACTACATTAGCAAAAAAAATATGCTTCCATGCAATGTCCATAGACTTTCAAACACCGTAACTGCTTCCCCTTTTCCTGGGTTTCACATTGCAGACAGTATTAGGTCCATCGGTCATGCGCGTGAATGTGTCTATGTTCTATTGTCCTGTACTCTTGCGTGGGGGAGAACCTCCCATCTACACTGTTGTCTGAGGCCCCAAGCTCTCAAATGTTTCAGTTTGCCAGCCTTTATTCTATTAGAGAGCTCCTTGGCAGATAGAAGACAAAGTGGCTTCAATGTCAATGGCAATTGCGTTTGGATGAAAACATGAGCTCTTGCAGAAAAAACGGCCACGTCTTGACTTATAAACCCTCAATAATGAAAGTAACAATAAAATGGACGATGACGTCAATACAGTAAAAGAGATCGAAACGGGGAAGGTTTGAGGTGCACAGACTGTGACAAGGGCATACATTATAACAGGCTCCTTTCCAAGTTTTATCGCCATAGGTCAGGGACCTGGAGATGTTGCACTGAGGCCAGAGCCAGAACCATGGCTTTGAGACAATATTACAGAATGTGGCTGTTCACCTCATTATGACATCATACTTCTGTAAAGTGGGAAGGAACGCTGGTGCTGGACACCTCATTATGACATCATACTTCAGTGAATGGGAGGCCACACAGGTGGTCAGTGTCTAAGTACCATGGGTGGAACCCCATCACATGCATAAATGAAATGATCTCACTGGAAGCTGTCTCTTAAAATTGCATGCAGTTGCTCTTACCAAATGTGCTTTTATTTGATTCTGTATTGTGTTTTAAAGGAATACTGCAGGTTGTTCAGTACTTGAGTATTTTAAAAGGCTTTTGTCATAAACCAAAGAAGCTTTTATATGAATTTGTGCACTATTATACTTATTATATCCTCCCATGGTGTACAGTATGTTCCTGTACGCCTTGGGAGGATTGCCCATACATCATTGAAATTTCCACTTGTAGTACCTCCATTTCCTAAAAAAAAAAAAGAAACAGACTAAAGCCTACGAAAGTATATGGCTGTGCTCTTGTTTGTTATAAATGGGCCTTTTTCTTTCATTGGGGTGGGCAGTAAATGGCAGTAAAATTGTATTTAAACAAGTCGGCTGTGCTTTTTAAAAGGTGACATATCGACTATCAGCTTGGGCAGTGAGCTCTGTATGGCTACTGCATAATTCAGTTTCAGTCAACGCAAATATTCGCTCTTCAGGACTTGCGCTTGTATCGCGGATGTGCTCGGCCAATCCATCTCACTTTGTTCTAACAACGCCGCTGACGCTACGCGGTCTTGTGTGCAGATCAGGAGAGCCAAGCTGATTCAGAGAATTGCGTTTTATTGACTCTCACTGCTGTTAATTAATTAACTGCTTTAGTTAATTAATTAACGCTGCGGCTGTAATGTCCTGATTTGCGCGCGCTCAGTGAGTCGATAAAGGTTTGCCGTGTCCACTATTTTGCTTTTGTTTTGTTTTTTTTTTCCCCCACCATGGTGAGAAAATCTTGTTTTCTTGTTGACAAGAATAATTAATATACCCCATTGCCCCATTGCCTTGGAAAGCCTCTTTGATGCCATTATGACTGGTACTTTTGAATGCTTGCTACTGTGTGGCTGTTTATACAGTACCCTGGTTTGATTGTAGCACTGAGCTAAACACAGCTCTCCACTCATCACTGAATCACTGGCTGATGTCTCTTAGGGTTAGCTGCTGTTTCGTTTTTGTTGCTTTTTCTGTTTTCTCTTTTTGTATCACCCAAATGCATCCATTAACCTGTACTCTAAACCTGGATTGGTCTCTCTGTCTCTCTCCCTCCCTCTCTCTCTTCATCTCTCTCGCACTCTCTCTCTCTTTCTTTCTTTCTTTCTTTCTGTTTATTTATCGTTTAATTTAGGACATTCCTTTTTGGTGCCCTAACACGGCGACTTGCAATAACATTCTCAAAGTGGACAATTTGAGACATTCAACCTCAAATTACGCACGTTAAGAGTGGAAACCGATCGGACGGAAAAAGTGTCGAATTCGGGTGGCCGTCGTGAACCCTGTGTTGACTTGACCGTTTGCAAAGTATGTTAAGTAAACAACTGAGAAGTGACACAGTGGTCCCTGTAGGGTAACTGAAGAAGAAGCCAAGAACTGGTGCAATCTGACACTGGCAGGACATGCCGGCGTTTGGGGTTATGGGTTTTTAGTGCTGAGGCTGCACTCGTATCACCGTATGGCCTTGGGACTCTGCTGTGAGAGACTTCAGCCAATGGGATGCGGGAGAGGTGGGGCATGATGGGAAGAATGGGCCTTGGTTTGTGATTGTGATTGAGTCAGGGTGCAAGATAGCCAAATAAGCTGCCCCCTCCCCCCCCCCTTTTCCCACCATGCCACATCAAACCCTTGTGCCATTTGATTCCCCAGTGTTAAGTGGCCTCTTACGTGTTAAGAGGTCATTAAAGGAAAAAATGTTCATACTTGACATTGATTTCATGGCACATCCCGTAGCACTTAATCAGTGCAAGAGCAAGTATGCATGACCATCACTTTGCGGCGGCCGTGGCATTGAGATTTCCAGGCTTCTCTCATTTTAGGGATGTCGGTCACATGAAGTCCTACTCCGGGAGTTTTTTTTTTTTTTACGACCCCCGTTATTTCCATATCATGCGTTTATGTAAGGTTGTCTTTCACGTTTTAACCCTTTGAAGAGAAGGTTTTTTTTTGTTTACAAAACTCCAATGCCTTCGAACTCCAGCAGTGATTGTTACATCAGAATTAGAATGTTCATCTCAGAACATTCTAAGCACACATTTGTGATGTCACACTTTAAACGGTTCAGGAGGCCTGTAGCTCACGTTCAACGGAACTGCTAAGCCTGGACAAAGTGTAATATCAAAGTGCAGACCCACCGTTGGCCAAGAGGGCAACAACATGGAGCTGCATCAGTCAAAGTGACAGCCTTGCGCTCAGACGATGACACGGAAGGGGCTACAGTCCCAGCAGGCCATTTCTTTCGCCTGTTTCCTGGGCGTGAAACGGGATAATCTTCTCTGCGTTTACCACGCCAGACCCGTATTCCTGGAAGACCCCCAATTTTAACGCTGATTACCCGATCCATTCCAGATTAGATTAGATCTTTGTTAGATCTTTGCTCCTGACAAAGGCAAGATGAGTTAGTTAAGGTTTTCCGTATATGTTTTCCTTCAGGGCAAATATAATGAGACTGGAATTCGGCTTAAAAATGATAATTCTTTCATCTGGACATCAGTGGCGATGTGAATGACGTCCCTTTTACTGTAGTGTTGGGGAGTTTTTGGGACACCCCCCCCTTCCCCATTTCCTCTCCCTACTGTAGCAATAAATGCTACGTTACCCGTCATTCTGCCGATCCCTGCTTTTGGCCTATTGCTGTGTGAAAGTGGCACCAGACCTGGAGTGTCCCCTGCTTTGCTCAGTAGATCCCAGCCGTGTCTCAGTGAGCTAATGACCTCGGCCCCAGCCTAGCTGCAGCCACTCAAACCAGCTCAGCCACTCGTCCACTTCCTGTGCTCGAAGAGGCCAGGCGTTTATGGAAAAATACTGAACCCTTCTGCCCTCCTGATTGTTTTTTCTTTCTTTTTTTTTTTTTTTTTGCTTTGTTTATTTATTTATTTATTTATTTATTTTCCCTCTGGTGACAGAAATAGAACTCAGTGCCCACCCCCGCTCCTCCTTCCCCCTTCCCCAAAACCATATATGAACAGACGGTGAGAGAATTTGTTTTTTCTTTGGGGGGGGGGGGTGGAGAAAAGGAATGTGAATGTGCAAACTTCCCCTCCCCGCTTCAGCCCTGTTTAGAGAATGTTCTGGGAGCTTCTCTGTACCTCCTCCGAGTTTACACCGGCTTTCCTGCGCTCTGAGTTACTATGGCGACGATGCTCCGTCTGCGGCATTGTGGGATGCCTAAAACGATTCCTCCGCCAGCCTCCGGTGAACAGAGCCGAAGGTATTTACTGCTGAAGAGCCCTTCCGGTCCTTCACGCTGATGGGGCTCCTGAGCTAATGATTTGTCGGAAACGTTAGCATTCTGCGGCGGGCGCGGGCGTTTCTCTGTGGCACAGGCGTTTTTGGCAGAGGCGGTGACAGGTGCTCTCGTCCCGTTTATATCTGTCCAGACTGCTAATGCCGGCCGTCAGACGCTCGCCTGGAGGAGAAATTACCGGAGCTGTCCAAACGCTTCTACTAAACGGAGCTAATTAGAGACAATGAGGCGCTGTCAGACCTGACACTGTAGCTGGAAGAGGTGAGCGGAGAGAGGGTGGGGTGAGGGGTAGGGGTAGGGGTAGGGGGTGGTGGGGAGGGGGTAAGAGGAATGGGGGTAAGGGGTTGGGGGTGAGAGAGGTAGGGGGTGGGAGGGATGAGGGGGTGTTGGGGAGGGGGTAAGAGAAATTGGGGGTAAGGGGTAGGGGGTGAGAGTGGTAGGGGTGAGAAGGATAGGGGGTGGTGGGGAGGGGGTAAGAGGAAATTGGGGGAGTAAGGGGTGTGGGGGTGAGAGAGGTAGGGGTGAGATGGATAGGGGGTGGTGGGGAGGGGGTAAGAGGAATTGGGGGTAAGGGGTTGGGGGTGAGAGTGGTAGGGGGTGAGGGGTAGGGGGTGGTGGGGAGGGGGTAAGAGGAATTGGGGGTAAGGGGTTGGGGCTGAGAGTGGGCTGTCGGGTTTTTAAATACAGTCACGATGCTGAGCGAAGACAGTTCCTGTTGAGACTCCTCCAGACTGTTAAAACCTTTTTGTGCCAATCAGGGCCTTCTCAGGGGATCTTCTTTGTTTATGTATTTGTGGGTGAAGTTCTCCCCGTGGCCCGTCTCAGTGAGGGCTGGCGTGACCACGATCCCGAATACGGTGGTGCCCCAAAACTGTCAGCAAACGGGACGAGGGCGCTGGCCCCTGAGAGGCGTGACCTGGCCCGCTGCAGACAGTGCCTCCTCACCCCCCACCAAAATAAACCCATCTCCACTCTGATCTGTCTGGCGTTCCACATTCTCATTCCCCCCCACAATATATTCCAACTCACACAGCAACACAAAAAAGACATTTGCATTTAGAGAAGCCTGCAGGAGATTTCAGCCCATTGCAGAGATTGTCTCTGAATTTGTCATTTGAATGTTTTGGCCCCTGAGCTCACCCTCCTAATGCCCGTTGACCCCTTCAGTGTCACATTTTCAGATTGTCAGTTTGAGGTCCTTTTTTTTCAGAGCACAGCACATCCATCAACCTGCTCGCCATAGCCCCCCCCCCCCCCCCAATATGTGCAGCCCTGGAAATAGCCAGACAGAACCCCGCCTTGCCTTCCCTAACAAGGAAATACCCACATCTTAACCCTTTAAAGTGTAAGATCACAAATGTGAGATTAGAATGTTCTTAACTGAACATTCTAATGCTGATGTAACAATCACTACTGGAGTTTGTGAGAACACTGGCTTAGAATTTTGAACAAAGGATTCCAAAAAAGTGAAAGACAACCTTAAATAAACACATGATGTGGGAATAGTAGTTGTAGTTCTCAGATACCTAAACCAGAATATCTCACCCAGCCTACCCCAAACTCCCCCAATCAGGAGAACCCCACCTTCCCCTGTTTGCAACTGAGAAACACACCACCCCCACCCTTTCCACCCCCCAGCCATGAGAAATTAATTCCACACAAGACCCCCTCGCAGAGAGAGAGATTTCGTCTTCAGTGGGTTTCCCCCTACAGCCTAATATGCAGTAATGTTTTTTGCATTTTGGTAAACGCTTAAAAGCTCATCTCAGGCCTGGCTGATCCCTGTTTCCATTTTAGCCAGCCTCTCCTGAGCAGTGCAGCTCCAGTTCCCTGACCCTGGGGAGCAGTTTCTCCTGGTGCTGGGAACACAGCGGTGTAATGATCCCCATCGAGGCCTGGCGTCCCTCCAGCCAAAAACCTCCCGGGAAAGCCCCCCCCCCCCACCCCCCCACCACTCTGTATCATGAGTTACCCTGCTAGCCTCTGCCCCGTTGATGTTGGGTGTAGTTAGGGCAGCCAACAGATTTGACGGGTCCTGTGTTTCAGCCAAAAACGCTCTGGCCCTCTTGGGATGCCCCTTGGCCCATATTTCCTTGTGTCCTGTGAGTTTTACCAGCTGTGAGTTGCTATAAAAAAAAAGCACGGCAGGTGACTGAGAAACCAAGCCACTATATGCTGCTCTGGTGAGTATCCTATGAAATTCTGGTGGCCATATGCTTACTTTGGTCTGTAATTAATTTGATGAATAACCATCCCCACCCCTGTGCTTTATCCCCTGTAGTGCATTTGAGCATGGCAGTATTGGAAACTGTGGGCCTATTTTTATTACCCCAGGCAACCCTACGCAGGCCTTTAATTTGGGCTGTGAATCTGGGGGGATGTGGGGTGCTCTGGTCTGTGAGAGGGGGATGTGGGGTGCTCTGGGCTGTGAGAGGGGGGTGTGGGATGCTCTGGGCTGTGAGAGGGGGATGTGGGGTGTTTGGGTCTGTGGAGGGGGGTGTGGGGTGCTCTGGGCTTGGAGGGGAATATGGGGTGCTCTGGGCTGTGAGAGGGGGGTGTGGGGGTGCTCTATGCTGTGAGAGGGGGGTGTGGGGTGCTCTGGGCTGGGAGAGGGGGGTGTGGGGTGCTCTG